>NW_019268576.1:450437-595472 GCF_002738365.1 Cucurbita moschata
AAGAAAAACTCTCTTTTAACTCGTTCTCCTCTACACCTGAACTTCCTCCATTTCAAATTACACAATACCAACTTATTAATGCTCTAAATGTTCGAATAAATACATGAGCCACAAAGCAATGGAAGTACTAATAGAAAGTAATCAAGCATCAAGTCCATTACCCTCGGAGCTGTCCATGGGGTGAGGCAAGGACGGGGAAGGCTCAATCAGCAACGAGTCAATTACATACACCATTTAACGAGACGATTTGGGTGCAAAAGAAATACAACGTATGAATAATAATACTATCTTCAGAGCCTTATGTGGTGGCGTGCAGGCTACATAATCTTTGTTTCCAAGTGTCTTTCTTCCAGGTCAGGCTAGAAAAACGACGACCCCGATCGAGCAACGACTCCAATCCATTCGTTGTTGGGGAGATCATCCCACAACCAGAGAGAAGATCAGTACTAAAATGTATCCTCAAACAGTCTTTTCCCGAATGATTTGCAGGTCGAATGGAAATCATTGAGAAATCAATTAGCGATGTGTGGGAAAAGATGCACCAAACTAACACACCCGAACTGCAGATCGTGTTTGAAATCTTCGGCAGCAGAAGAAATCTTAGTTCTTTCATCCAGGATAATGTAAGAATATGAAATTGCATCCATGCCACGATTCTCGTCCCTTACTATTACATTTTCTTCCTATTAATGTCAATTCATTTCAAATATAACCAGCTACCCACAGGAGAGATGAGTATAACATACCTCTTCAAACAGATTCTTCGCTACAATTAATCCATGGTTCTATATTCAACCACAGAATCATACTCTTCCATGCGTAATGAACTTCCTGCAAAACATCTGAGAGGAAAACTTTCTAAATAAAAATGGCAGTAGAAAAATGATGAGCATAAAAGATGCAGTCTTGTATTGTGATAAAGAAACAAACACTACTCGCGGGAGCTTTATGAGTGAACCAGTCGTGATTATGTTGTAAAGGAACTCGTGATATTTTAATTTCTTAGGCAGGTGGCCATCATAAATTTCGCTAGTAGGAGGGGATGAAGGCGAGATATAATTTAGTTGTTTGTGCTCAAGTACACTCAAGAGGGAGGTGTCCGAGATTCTCAAAATACTCGACATTCTTCTGTATTTTCTTGTTTGGTAAGTCATTTCATTTCTCTGAATTCTATCAAAATCCATTCCTGCATTTTCTTACTCCATATATAAGAGGGTTGCTCCGAGCAAGTTAATACAGTAAGTCAATAGCCAAGGATAGTCTGGGACATTGCTTGAAAGGAGATGAGGATTAGTTATATTTTTGCATTCGAGCTAGAGGGATTTGGAACAAATGGGACAAGGGAACCAAAAAATATTGAGTAATATGGAAAATTTACTCGAACTCATCTGGGTTTCAGCTGGCAGATACAATGGTCATGCAATTCCTGGTCGCAAATTCTCGGGTATTAATATCCAAGGATAGTCTCGGGCGTTGCTTGAAAGGAGATGGTATTAGTTATATTATTGCATTCGAGCTAGAGGCATTGTGAACAAATGGGACAAGAGCACCAAAAGGTACTGAGAGTAATATGGAAAATTTACTTCAAATCTGGGTTTCAACTCAGGGGAAGATACAATGGTCTTGTAATTCCTGGTCGCCAATTCTCTGGTGTATGGTATTGTTACTGAATCTAGCAGTGAACAACACCCTCAATACATCCTACTTCTATGATTGTGCTAACAGAAATCAATACTCAGAAATCTTAAATTCATTTCAAAATTTAGATGCATCAGGGAAAAAACACGAGAATTTGAAATATTGAACAGTGAGTAAAGTACCTTAATTCATGCCAAAACAAATCAGTTTTTTCATAGAGGAACGGCCGCAAAGGCGAAAGGAAGTCATTTTCAGCATTAAGCTGTGAGGAAGGAGCTTCAAGTCTTGCCACAAATAGTGAGGTAACCAGATGAACAATTATAGTTGGATCTGGGTCTCCAAGGATGGCCTCCAACTCTCTTTGTATCCATGGTTTAATCCTTTCTAGTATTGCTTCTTTGACTCCATGACTTCCTGTTAAGTTCTGCACAACACGCAGTCGCGCACACAGAATAAGAACGAAACTGACAGAATTGCACTTGTACCCAATGACGAATTTGCACCTTCGTTGTACGCAACCGAAGAGAGAAAATTATTAATTATTTACATAATCGACAAGTTGAGTATAACTCAAGTGGTTAAGATTTTATATCTCAACTGAAAAGGCTAGAGTTTCGAATTCTCACTAACACGAAAAACTAAAGAGAAAGTTCGGGCAATGTATTTGGTTGAAAAAAAGTGCCCCAATTCAATTTCGAAGCAAGGGATTAGCCCCATGAGCTGTATGTGAGGTAATAAACTTCAAGTTAAAAGAGGAAAGAATCAGTTTAGCAACTCCTACCAGCAACCAGACTTCATGTAAAATCATCAGATAACTCGTAGTTAAGGATTAAAATGCATACCATTACTAAACACGATCTGACCGAAGATGGGATAGCTTGTATACGTCGGTCGTATATGCTGTGTCAGATCATAACCCAACGGAATATTAGCAACAACATTCAAGCTCTAAACCCAGAAGTTACCTTGCTCGCCATTGAAGTTACCTTGCTCGCCATTGAAGTTTTCGCCAGGCAATAACATCAGTAGGTACAGATTCCGGCCCTCGCCGGCCAAATGAACGCCGCCATGTCAGTGGTCTCTCCGACCGTCTATCTCTGCTCAATTCATTCCTTGTGCTCTGAAGAATCCTAAATAAAAGTGAGGGGAACAAATACAATTCCAAGTTTAATGATCAAATCAGTCCTCGATTAAAACTAACTACAGCACTCAGTTCTCCGTATTAGCTTATATGTTCAATTCAAGCAGAAGTGATCAATTTGAAAACAAAATTAGCTGCCATACAGACATATCAGAGCTACAGAAACACACATACACACACACCTGCGAGCGTCGGTCCGGGATGATCCGATTCCAATCTTGAGATTGTCGGCACAATTCAAGTTTGGCAATCTTTCTTTCCGGAAGCTTCGCGATGAGAGCTTGATTTTGGAGAACCATGAATCGAATTGAGCGTTACAGAGAGGGCAGGTTCGCTTCAAATTGCTCCATTTGCGAATACACCCTACGCAATAGGCGTGGATACACGTTGTTAAGGATAGTTGACCGTCACTATAAGGCAAATATCTAGATATTTGCCTTACATTACGGGTTACCATATTTGCCCTCTTATTAAAGGCAAATATATTGCATTCATTTATTATTCTTTCCTTTTATTACTATTTCCATAATATTTGTAATTTACCATATTTCTGTATTCTGAAAATAATTATAAATAAGAGAACTCTCACCCCCATTGAGGTGTGGTGATTCAGCAAACATTCACACACGTTGTAAGCACGGCGGCGGTACGATCCTCCAATTCTCGGAGACAAATTGGGCAGGTTTCTCCGCAGATTGCCGGCGAAATTACCTTCACTACGAAGTTTTCGCCGTTAAGCTTTCGCGCCGGTTCTCCAGCCGAATGCTTCATGATTTTCCCCTCAAGCATACTGTGCCAGGAGGGAGAGACAGACTTTCAAGGCTCAAAGCTATCACGGATTATTGGGCCGTATTTCGGCCTCCATTCAAAGGTTTTTTCAGCCCAGCCCAAACCCTTTCCCTGAACCGATTAGGGCCTATGGGCCCAAAACGTATAGTGGTCACCATCGTGATTTATAGGCCCAAAGTGGTCACCATCGTTGGACAAGTTTTTTGGGCCTTATAGGGGTTGAGCCCAAAGCGGTGACTTGATGCTTGTTGGGCCTTTTTCTAAATATACGCTGTTTAGAAGGCCCAAGGTTTATAGGCCCAAATCAGTCACGAACCTTGGATCAGATTTTTGGGCCTTCTTGTCGACAAATTTGGGCCTCTTTGCAACTTCGCCCATCTTTTCTAAGGCCCAAGATTTATAGGCCCAAAGAGGTCACAATCGTTCGACCAGATTTTTGAGTCTTTTCGGGGTTAAGCTCAAAGCGGTGACTATAAATGCTTATTAGGCCTACTCCTTAGGTCTCTTTTCTAACTTAATAGTTAATATCGGCTCTGTTCACAAGGCCCAATGTTTTTTAGGCCTAAAGCAGACGTAACTGTTGGATCAGATTTTTGGGCCTTCTTGTAGACGTAATTTGGGCCTCTTTCCTAACTTTGGGCCTTTTATAAGGCCCGATATTTATAGGCCCAAATCGGTCGCAATCGTTGGACCAGATTTTGGGCCTTCTCGGGATTGAGCCCAAATCGGTGGCCATAGCCGCTATTTGGGCCTACTCCTTGGGCCTCTTTTCTAAATATCGGCTCGTTCAGAAGGCCCAAGGTTTATAGGGCCAAAGCAGTCACGACCGTTGGACCAGATTTTTGGGCCTTCTTGTCGACGTAATTTGGGCCTTTTTTCTAAGGCCCTAGAGTTCTAGGCCCAAATCCGTCACAATCGTTTGACCAGTTTTTTGGGTCTTCGGGGTTGAGCCCAAAGTTGAGGCTATAACTGCTTGTTGGGCCTATTCTAACTTAAATTCGAGTCTGTTCAGAAGGCCCATAGTTTATAGGCCCAAAGCAGTCAAGACCGTTGGACCAGATTTTTGGGCCTTTTTGACGACGTATTTGGGCCTCTTTTCTAACTTCGGCCTCTTTTCTATGGCCCGAGATTTACAGGTCCAAATCGGTCACATTTGTTGGACCAGTTTTTTTGTCCTTCTCGAGGTTGAGCCCAAAGCGGTGCTTATAACTGCTTGTTGGGCCTTCTCCTTGGGCCTCTTTTCTAACTTAATATCGGCTATGTCCAGAAGGCCCATTGTTGTTAGGCCCAAAGCAGTCACGACCGTTGGGATCAGATTTTTGGGCCTTCTTGTAGACGTAAGTTGGGCCTCTCTTCTAAGACCCGAGATTTATAGGCTCAAAGCGGTGAGCTAAAATGCTCATGCATGTCGATACCTACAAACATTTGTAGAACACAATAATACTGGATTGGTTGTAGAACATAATAATCCACCAGATCCAACGTTGGTTAGAAGGGAATGAAACACTTCTTATCGGCACGGAATCCTCGACAAGTTTTAAAATTATGAGGCTAACGACGATATATAACGGGCCAAAGTATACAATATCTACCTACGGTACCGGTTTTATTGTTTGTTGGGGGTGAAAAGTGCCCAAAACCCTAAATCAGATACATTCAATAATTGCTTAAACTCAAACCATTTTCAAACAGAGATCCTTTCCCATCAGAGTCTCACCCTCTCACAAAGGAAATTGACAGAATTTTGATGGATGGGGCCTTCAAAAGTTGCATCACTGCCAATTTTCCACCAGAAGTCAACGGCAGAATACTACCAGCAGTTACACTACCAGAACATCCACATTTTACACTACCAGAACAACATCTACGTTTTATAGCTAAATTTACAGGCAAATGACTCTTCGCTTTCTCAAATCTCCAATAACCTTGCAAAATAACAATGTGAGATCCTACGTTAGTTGGGAAGGGGAACAAAACATTCCTTATGAGAGTATGGAAACTTCTCCCTAGTAAACGCGTTTTAAAATCGTGAATCTCAAAACAGACAATATCTGCTAACGGTAGGCTTGGGCTATTACACAATCCGGTCTTTCTAAATACCCCTAAGTTTACTATGAGGTCTGGGATTCTATAGCTGTTGGGTAACCAACAATTGACATTTCTGCCAATTCTTCAGCAAACCAACGACTCTTATAAATCACGGCAGAGCAATCAAGCATCAGTCTTTCACAGCAAAAAACTTGTAATGAAACAGAGTAAACTATCAGTCAAGATATTCAGGCATTGCATTTCATGCAGTTTAACTTAGCAAAATTAGTGCAATAAAAGAAAGCTGAACTTGGAACTCACAGTATAAAGTGAAAGCCTCAAATTTCATAATCGATTATCCCACCATCCACATTTTCACGATACAGCTTCGATAGCTGAGGAGCCTCTTTCAGATGAGGATGAACAAACTTCTGCAAGAACTGAGTTTCAGTGTACATATATGGTTTTACCAACATGGTTTTTTTCTTAGTCAAACCTTTCTGAAACAGAAACAGCAGTACTGAAGCTCTTGGAATTGTTCTCTTTTTTAAGCTAAATGAAAGCAGCAAAGGACTCCTGACAATCGCTGCAGTTTCCCAGCCTAATTTGTTGACAAAGAAATCCATTGCCAACATAATTTTTTCCTCTGATAATGTCATACACCATGGATGGCTCCTAAATGCAGCAAGAATCTGTTCTTCAGATAAACCCCACCTCTTGAAAATACCAAGCTTCCGTACCCATGTCGATTTGCTCATTCCTCGCATGGCATGAACAGCTTGAACAAAGCTAGATTTCGATGGATCAAACCCCATTTTCTTCACATCTTCCAAAATCTCCCTAAACCTGTCTAGAGCCATAGTGAACATTCTCGGCTGGTAAAAAAGAAAATACATAACAAGCGCCTCAGGCACGCCGGCGTCGAGCAACATTGTAACAGATCCGCTCAAATATTTTTGCCGAATATCCCCAATGACACTCGGAAAGCGTTTGATTGATGCGATAGTTCGCTCATTAGATCCAAGATAACCTTTCAAAAGATCAAAAGCAGGAACCAGATGTTCATCAACGCTTCTCGTCAAGATGTTCGGAGCCCTGGAAATAATCGTCGCGACTTCGGAACTCGAAGCACCTCTGGTGTAAAGAAACTCAAGCTTAGGCAAAAGAGTTCCATTCGGATTAGATAGCAGCATCCGAGGGTATTTCCCGATAATCAACGAGATATGAGCATTAGAAAAGCCGTGATTCTTGAAGAAAGAGATCACCAAATCTGGTTTTTCAGGAGAAGTGAAGCTAACGAGCTTTGAAGCAGATGAAGCAGATTCAGGAGACAACGAGCATGAGTTTATGAGATACGAAACCGTAAAAGAATGTGAATCGGAAGCGACAGTGCTGTAGTTGAAGTGGAGTGATTGAACACAGCGGAGCTTAGGATATGGCGAAATCGTGGTGAGATGCCGAACCTGAAGTAGGGTTTTGCAAAGGAAATTAGACATTGAAGCCGAATTTTGAAGAACAATGCGATGATCTCGCCCGGACTCGGCTTAAGGAAAAGAGTGGATTGGACTAGGGTTTATCAAAATTTCAAATTAGCTTTTTATCTTTCATGAAATGCTGATTTTTGCGAAATTTCTTATACCCCATTTTTATTTTGTTATAATTTACTTATATAAATTCAATACATGATCACATTTTAAAAGTAGATGATTTGATATCATATCTCGAAATTGTTGAACTTATAAAAGAAATAAAAAAAATCGGGAAATTTAAAATTTAAAAATTTTAGAATAAAAAAAAAAAGAAAAAAAAAAAAGAAAAAAGAAAAACTCTCTTTTAACTCGTTCTCCTCTACACCTGAACTTCCTCCATTTCAAATTACACAATACCAACTTATTAATGCTCTAAATGTTCGAATAAATACATGAGCCACAAAGCAATGGAAGTACTAATAGAAAGTAATCAAGCATCAAGTCCATTACCCTCGGAGCTGTCCATGGGGTGAGGCAAGGACGGGGAAGGCTCAATCAGCAACGAGTCAATTACATACACTATTTAACGAGACGATTTGGGTGCAAAAGAAATACAACGTATGAATAATAATACTATCTTCAGAGCCTTATGTGGTGGCGTGCAGGCTACATAATCTCAGTTTCCAAGTGTCTTTCTTCCAGATCAGACTAGAAAAACGACCCCGATCGAGCAACGACTCCAGTCCATTCGTTGTTGGGGAGATCATCCCACAACCAGAGAGAAGATCAGTACTAAAATGTATCCTCAAACAGTCTTCTCCTGAATGATTTGCAGGTCGAATGGAAATCATTGAGAAAACAATGTAAGCGACTTGTGGGAAACGATGCACCAAACTAACACACCCGAACTGCAGATCGTGTTTAAAATCTTCGGCAGCAGAAGATATCTTAGTTCTTTCATCCAGGATAATGTAAGAATATGAAATTGCATCCATGCCACGATTCTCGTCCCTTGCTATTACATTTTCTTCGTATTATGTCAATTCATTTCAAATATAACCAGCTACCCACAGGAGAGAGTCATGAGTATAACATACCTCTTCAAACAGATTCTTCGCTACAATTAATCCATGGTTCTATATTCAACCACAGAATCATACTCTTCCATGCGTAATGAACTTCCTGCAAAACATCTGAGAGGAAAACTTTCTAAATAAAAATGGCAGTAGAAAAATGATGAGCATAAAAGATGCAGTCTTGTATTGTGATAAAGAAACAAACACTACTCGCGGGAGCTTTATGAGTGAATCAGTCGTGATTATGTTGTAAAGGAACTCGTGATATTTTAATTTCTTAGATAGGTGGCCATCATAAATTTCGCTAGTAGGAGGGGATGAAGGCGAGATATAATTTAGTTGTTTGTGCTCGAGTACACCCAAGAGGGAGGGGTCCAAGATTCTCAAAATACTCGACATTCTTCTGTATTTTCTTGTTTGGTAAGTCATTTCATTTCTCTGAATTCTATCAAAATCCATTCCTGCATTTTCTTACTCCATATATAAGAGGGTTGCTCCGAGCAAGTTAATACAGTAAGTCAATAGCCAAGGATAGTCTGGGACATTGCTTGAAAGGAGATGGGGATTAGTTATATTATTGCATCCGAGCTAGAGGAATTCAGTACAAATGGGACAAGGGAACCAAAAAAAATTGAGTAATATGGAAAATTTACTTGAAATCATCTGGGTTTAGCTGACAGAGACAATGGTCATGCAATTCCTGGTCGGAAATTCTCGGGTATTAATATCCAAGGATAGTCTCGGGCGTTGCTTGAAAGGAGATGGGATTAGTTATATTATTGCATTCGAGCTAGAGGCATTTGGAACAAATGGGATAAGAGCACCAAAAAAGATTGAGAGCAATACGGAAAATTTACTTCAAATCAACTGGGTTTCAGTTTAAGGGAAGATACAATGGTCTTGTAATTCCTGGTCGCTAATTCTCTGGTATATGGTATTGTTACGAATCTAGCAGTGAACAACACTCTCAATAAATCCTACTTCTGTGAGTGGGCTTCCAGAACTCAATACTCAAGAAATCTTACATTCATTTCAAAATTTAGATGCATCAGAGAAAAAACACGAGAACTTGAAATATTGAACAGTGAGTAAAGTACCTTAATTCATGCCAAAACAAATCAGTTTTTTCATACAGGAACGGACGCAAAGGCGAAAGGATGGCCTCCAACTCTCTTTGTATCCATGGTTTAATCCTCTCTAGTATTGCTTCTTTGACTCCATGACTTCCTGTTAAGTTCTGCACAACACGCATTCACGCACACAGAATAAGAACTAAACTGACAGAATTGCACTTGTACACAATGCCGAATTTGCACCTTCGTTGTACGCAACCGAAGAGAGAAAATTATTAATTATTTACATAATCGACAAGTTGAGTATAACTCAAGTGGTTAAGATTTTATATCTCAACTGAAAAGGCTAGAGTTTCGAATTCTCACTAACACGAAAAACTAAAGAGAAAGTTCGGCAATGTATTTGGTTGAAAAAAAGTGCCCCAATTCAATTTTGAAGCAAGGGATTAGCCCCATGAGCTGTATGTGAGGTAATAAACTTAAAGTTAAAAGAGGAAAGAATCAGTTTATCAAATCCTACCAGCAACCAGACTTCATATAAAATCATCAGATAACTCGTAGTTAAGGATTAAAATGCATACCATTACTAAACATGATCTGACCGAAGATGGGACAGCTTGTATACGTCGGTCGTATATGCTGTGTCAGATCATAACCCAACGGAATATTAGCAACAACATTCAAGCTCTAAACCCAGAAGTTACCTTGCTCGCCATTGAAGTTTTCGCCAGGCAATAACATCAGTAGGTACAGATTCCGGCCCTCGCCGGCCAAATGAACGCCGCCATGTCAGTGGTCTCTCCGACCGTCTATCTCTGCTCAATTCATTCCTTGTGCTCTGAAGAATCCTAAATAAAAGTGAGGGGAAAAAATACAATTCCAAGTTTAATGATCAAATCAGTCCTCGATTAAAACTAACTACAGCACTCAGTTCTCCGTATTAGCTTATATGTTCAATTCAAGCAGAAGTGATCAATTTGAAAACAAAATTAGCAGCCATACAGACATATCAGAGTTACAGAAACACACATACTCACACACCTGCGAGCGTCGGTCCGGGATGATCCGATTCCAATCTTGAGATTGTCGGCACAATTCAAGTTTGGCAATCTTTCTTTCCGGAAGCTTCGCGATGAGAGCTTGATTTTGGAGAACCATGAATCGAATTGAGCGTTACAGAGAGGGCAGGTTCGCTTCAAATTGCTCCATTTGCGAATACACCCTACGCAATAGGCGTGGATACACGTTGTAAGCACGGCGGCGATACGATCCTCCAATTCTCGGAGACAAATTGGGCAGGTTTCTCCACAGATTGCCGGCGAAATTACCTTCACTACGAAGTTTTCGCCGTTAAGCTTTCGCGCCGGTTCTGGGGTCGAATGCTTCGTGATTTTCCCCACCAGCATTCTGTGCCAGGTGGGAGAGAGAGATTTTCAAGGCTCAAAATCACGGATTATTGGGCCGTATTTCGGCCTCCATTCAAATGTATTCTAACTCAATTTCGGCTCTGTTCAGATGGCCCATTGTTTATAGGCCCAAAGCAGTCACGACCGTAATTTGGGCCTTCTTGTCGACGTAATGTGGGCTTTATTCTCAGGCCCAAATACGTCACAATCGTTTGACCTGTTCTCTGGGCCTTCTCGGGGTTGAGTCCAAAGCGGAGGCAATAACTGCTTGCTGGGCCTTCTCCTTGGGCCTGTTCTAACTTAATTTCGGCTCTGTGCAGAAGGCCCATTGTTTATAGGCCCAAAGCAGTTTCCACCGTTGGACCAGATTTTTGGGCCTTCTTGACGACGTAATTTGGGCCTCCTTTCTAAGGCTCGAGATTTACAGGCCCAAAGCGGTTTTATTTGTTGGACCAGTTTTTTGGGCCTTCTCGAGGTTGAGCCCCAAGCGGTGCTTATAACTGCTTGTTGGGCCTTCTTCTTGGGCCTCTCTTCTAACTTAATATCGGCTATGTTCAGAAGGCCCATTGTTTTTAGGCCCAAAGCGTCACGACAGTTGGATCAGATTTTTGGGCCTTCTTGTAGATGTAAGTTGGGCCTCTTTTCTAAGACCCGAGATTTATAGGCTCAAAGCGATCACATTTGTTGGACCAGTTTTTTGGGCCTTCTCGGGGTTGTGGCCGAACCGGTGGCAGTAAGTGCTTGGTGGGCCTTCTTCTTGGGTCTCGTTTCTAACTTAATTTCGGCCGTGTTAAGAAGGCCCATGGTTTATAGGCCCAAAGCAGTCACGACCGTTGGATCAGATTTTTGGGCCTTCTTGTCGACGTAATTTGGGCCTGTTTTCTAACTTCGGGCCTCTTTTCTAAGGCCCGAGATTTATAGTCCCGAAGCGGTCACCTTTGTTGGACCAGTTTTTTGGGCCTTCTCCTTGGGCCTCTTTTCTCACTTAATTTCGACTCTGTTCAGAAGGCCCATGGTTTATAGGCCCATGATTTATAGGCCCAAAGCAGTCACGACCGTTGAACCGGATTTTTGGGCCTTCTTGTAGACGTAATTTCGGCCCAGTCTAGCTAAGCCTATCCTCTGCTGTAATCGTGTTTGAGCCCAGATCGGTGACTATAGCTGTTTGTTGGGCCTGGTATTAGGGCTTTTTTTGATAGCTTCGAGCCAGTCTCGATATGGCCTACATCTTTAGCGACAGGTAGATTACGGGCTCAAAGATGTTAGTATCTGTCTATTGGGCCTACTTTCAAACATAATATCGGCCCATTTCAGATATACACCCGATCTCAAGCTCCGTTTATGGGCCCACAGCGGTTAATTTTAACTGTTTATTGGGCCTTCGAAAGCACAATCTAGAATCGCCCGTTATGGGCCAAAATCAATCAGATTTCTTATTGGGCTAGGTTATTGGGCCATTTATGGGCCTTCTTTCGTAATTGGGCTAAGTTGTTCTGGGCCAGATTTTTGAGCCCTTATCAATTATCTGATTATTGGGCCAAGTCTGTGGGCCTTTTTTAAATTATAATTTCGGGTCAGTCCAGATACCATCTTCCTCTGCCGCGAGGGAGAGAGCGGGTTCTGTTGAGGTTACAGTGACAGCAAATTTGGTTCAAATTTGGCTGTTCTTTCCAACTAAGAACTGCTGAAGAAAAAAATGGAGGTTCCAAAGGATCAAATCTCCACTCTTCTCGACCAAGGACTCTATAGTTCAGCTCAAATGCTGGTAAACTTTCGATTTCTATCGCTCTCTTTTCAGTTCAATTCATTCAGTTCAACACACAATCAAGCAAACTCACCTTCTCCAAATTCGGGATTGGAAATCGGACTCAATCTGTTCGGTGATTTTTGTTTTCTTGTTTAGGGTTGCTTCCTTGTTTCATCGCCAGCTGCTAATGCAGAATCGAGTCCTCACCTTAAGTCTGAGAGTTTGGTTTGTAGTACTGAATTCATTGACTTTCAGTTGTACTGTTTTCAGATTACTTATTTCATCTCTAATTGCACCGTTTATTGTTTCTTTGAAGAAAATTTTCCTCTCTAATCCATCTTGTTGTTGGACCCCTTTTTTACTCTCGTTCTTCATTGATAGGTGCTTCTGGGGGATGCATTATTTCGAGAAAGGGAGTATCGAAGAGCAATTGTAAGTCTGAGTTATTATATTGCTCCAGGATTAGTTTTATTTTGAATTATGTTTAATAATTTTGAGGGTGTTCTTTGTTTTTGTTATATTACTTGGCAGCATACTTACAAGCAAGCTATGCAATACTATAAGATTATTCCTAAACAAAATTCAACTACTACTAGAAGTTCTTTGCAGTCAAACAGGTCCTCTTCTCCCAATTCTTTTAACGTATCGGCCATTAATGAAAATGAGGTAGACAGAAATTGTTTCTTAATATGGCTCAATTCCTTTTTTTCACTTATTATGTATGTCCTGTTTGTTTCCCTTTCGTCAGCTTATTTGTTGCAAATTGTATTTGCTTGTTTGATAGGTGAAGTTCAAAATTGCGTCGTGTTATTGTGCATTAAGTGATAACAGAGCTGCCCTTGTAGAGGTCTCTCTCTTTCTCTTTTTCATGCGTGCACGTGCAGAACATTCTACTTGATGTTAAACTTCTGTCAGTTTTGCCTTGCAGATGGAGGGGATTCCAAGTAAAGCAAGAAACTTGCAAATGATTCTTTTGATGGGAAAGCTTTACAGATATGCGAGACATAACCGTGCTGCTATTGCATATTACAAGGAGTGCTTAAGGTCAGTCAATGAAAATCTTAAATGGATTGTACATTGGAACGCATAGTTATGTAACCAAATCTATTTGTGTAGAGAATTTTCTTTTCCAAGTGAAATCCTCTAGTACATGTAAGAGTGAAAAAGTGCTTTGTGGTTGTGGAATAAGTAGTTCTTAAATGGATTGTACATTGGAACGCATAGTTATGTAACCAAATCTATTTGTGTAGAGAATTTTCTTTTCCAAGTGAAATCCTCTAGTACATGTAAGAGTGAAAAAGTGCTTTGTGGTTGTGGAATAAGTAGTCTTCATATTTTAATATATGTTTTTATTTTATTTAGAGCTTTTAGAGTGAGATCCCATATCGATTGGAGAGGGGCTCGAGTGCCAGCGAGGATGCTGGGTCCCGAAGGGGGGTGGATTGTGAGATTCCATCGGTTGGAGAGGGGAATTAAGCATTCTTTATGAGGGGGTGGAAACCTCTCTCTAGTAGACTTAATAATTTCACTAGCTGTTGTTTCCCCAGCTTACTGATTGCGTGTTTTTTTTACCAAAACTATGATACTTTCTCCCATTACAAAGATTCACGTTCATGCTGTTCTAATTATTGATTTTTTGACAGACATTGCCCTTATGTGTTTGAAGCTATTATAGCTTTAGCAGAACTTGGTGTTGCTGCCAAAGATATCATTTCTTTGTTCCCTCAGGTTTGTTTACAAATATATTGATGAAAAGCATTAACTGAAAGTAGAAACACGTCATTTTTAGTTTTTAGTTGCATCTTTTCGCAGTCCTATAAGTTTCTGAATGCCATATGATAGTCCTGTAAATCTATTTGCATGCTCATTTCTACGTTTGGGTTTCAGAATCTGCAGACCTCGATGCTTAAGATAGGTTTTACGAGGTGTCAAACATGGCAGTCCCCTTCTTCCGGTTTTGAGTCGCTCATTTCTAGTTCTATTACTATATTCATTGTTGAACGTGTGTGGACCCTGCTTCTTTGGTAAAGTTTTACTTGTAATGTTGATGTACCTCCAATTTTGATTTCAGACTCCAATTAGAAGTGGCAAAACTCCTTTTGATCACTTCGATTCAAATCGCTGGCTGCTAGTAAGTGTTTGCAAAGATAAGCTACTATCTTCTACTTTTCATCCATTACCATTGCCTTTAATTGGGAAATGGAACCCCTTTTTGTGTGCTTAATCAGAAAGCTTCTGATACAGGCAAGCTTTTAAGCTTTGCGGGCGTGAGTTTGGAAGAAAACTTCCACTCAACAAACAGAAGATTGGAATGTCTAATTATTACTACCCTTTGTTAGCCAGGCGGATCAGGATAATTGGATTTCATATTAATTGATATAACATGTTTCCAAACATAAAACCTTATTCTATGCTTGTGTTTTTACCAGTCGTTTTGAGCACATGTAATGGATAAGTACAACCTTGTATTTGATCACGTGCAATGTCCGAATCAGAAATTGGATGTTCAAACATGTTTCCAAACATAAAACCTTATTCTATACTTGTGGTTTTACTAGTCGTTTTGAGCAAATGTAATGGATAAGTACAACCTTGTATTTGATCATGTGCAATGTCCGAATCAGAAATTGGATGTTCAAATAGTAGTCTACCAAATAATTTTTCTTGCTCTTATATTGCAAGTACAAACAAATTGTGCAATCTGCAATATTGATTATGAGCAAGTTCTTAATCAGATTACAGTGTTTTCATGTATTTATTTTCCCTTTATCTTTTAAAAACTCATTTTGTTTCTTAAATTAAGAAAACTGCTAATTTTTCTAAATTTTCTGCAGCGCTATGTTGAGGCCCAGTGTTGCATTGCTTCCAATGATTACAAAGGTAAAACACTATCTTCCCGTTCAAACTATCAAATCTTTACATAATTTATGTCACTTTATCCTGTAAGCACTTGAAATTATCCATCCTCTTATGCAAACGATATGTGGATCGTTTGAGAAGCTCGGACATCAACTAACTTTCTCATTTCTCGAAAGATTTATTTATTATTCCCTTTTTTAAACTTATGCAGGTGGTTTGGAGCTGTTTCAGGACTTGTTGCAACGTTTTCCCAATAATATTCACCTGTTACTTGAAATTGCAAAGGCGGGTTCTTGTGATAACAAACCTAAGTTTATTTATTTTGAAGGCAGTATTTAAAATGAAAATTTTGCGACCTTTCCACCTGATTGACAAGTTAACAATTATGTGTCCAGGTTGAAGCTGTCATAGGAAAAAACGACGAGGCCATCATAAATTTTGAGAAGGTAATGTGAAATTTCAGTATTATTATGATAACGATCAACTGCTTTGTTGCCCAATGACTATTTAATTTAATGCCATTACAGGCACGATCAATCGATCCATATCTTATAACATATATGGATGAATATGCAATGATTCTCAAGAAAAAGTGTGATTATTCAATGCTAAACAAGTTAGTCCATGACTTGTTAAATATTGATCCTACAAGACCAGAAGTTTTTGTGGCTCTGTCTGTATTGTGGGAAACGAAAGATGAGAGGGGAGCTTTGACTTATGCTGAAAAGGTTTGTTATCTAACTAGAGCTCTGAGATTTGTTTATTTTCTAATATTTACTAACATTTGTACTGCTAATAATCAGAGCATCCGAACTGATGAAAGGCATATAGCGGGTTTCATCATGAAGGTAACGAAATATACGTATGCAACGAACCCAAATAGAATGCTTACCAGAATAGCAACAATCTCAATTTTCTAGTTTCTACTCTCAGGGAAACCTTTTATTAGCTATGAAGCAGCCGGAAGTAGCTGTTAGTGCTTTCAGGAATGCTCAAGAATTGAGACCTGATATTCGTTCATATCAAGGTGCAACTTTAAGGGGAAAGAATCATACAGTATATACAACCCTTCCATTCATTTTATTATTGGTATTTTGCGTTTATCAATGCAATGTAACTGTCCAAAAATGGATTTCGTTGTCTAAGACACTCGAACTTTCTAACGGTTAGGAATTCACTTTTGGCTGCAGGCTTGGTCCATTCCTATCTGGCTCTGTCGAAAATGAAAGAGGCATTATATGCTGCTCGGGAGGCAATGAAAGCGATGCCTCAATCAGCAAAGGCTCTGAAACTAGTTGGAGATGTACATGCTAGTAACTCAGGTGGTAGAGAGAAGGTACATGTTTTAAAGATTTGTTCTGTAGTAATTCAGACTTGGAGAATGCCATTAGCAAGTGGATTTCATATGTGGATATGGCATGGAATTTTTTTTATAGGCCAAGAAGTTTTATGAGTCAGCCCTTAGGCTCGAACCCGGTTACCTCGGAGCGGCATTAGCTTTGGCAGAGCTCCATGTTATTGAAGGCCGAAACGGGGATGCTGTGTCCTTACTGGAGAGGTATCTTAAGGACTGGGCTGATGATTCTCTTCACGTAAAACTAGCTCAAGTATTTGCCGCCACAAATATGTTGCAAGAGGCTTTATCTCACTATCAAGCTGCATTAAGGTGAAACCTTACTTACAATGCATTCTATTGTTTTCCTCCTGTTCTACTGGTAATCTCATGTCTTAAGAGTGAACCGAAGCTATTTAGCTTATACACTCACAGATATGACTTATATATATCATCGCTTCACTCTCTCGCCCCAAGTTGGACCGTGGCACCAACTAACACTATTCCATCACGTTCCTGTAAGGCGTATCCCTTAAGTTTTGTTCGAATCTAGAAAGTAATAACAGAAATCACAGTAACATGAAGAACTTTAACAGAGAGCTGGTAAGTGCCAACCTCTCCTCCCCAATTACAGTTCTTTTTCAAAAGAAAGCCTGCCAACCAAAAAGAGAATACTCCCCTCTAATAGCTAGTCCTCACTCCGACGCCAACCGTACTACAATGTTCCCACTCATTAATAATCTGGTGGTTATTTCCCTTACTACACCTCTTAGCGTATGTATTCACAATTGGGGATCTCATGGTTCCCTCTCCCTTGCACCCTCTCCCTGGCACGCTTATGTTGATACACCATGACCATTGGAGTCTCATCGACCCCTCACAGGCATTAGTAAGCATCAGTTTCCCCATGAACGAGCCATGATGGCTCATGATTTTACGATCTCGAACAGATTGCTGTGAGGATGTTATGTTTCTTACTGGAACAGTCTAGCTTCTACAAGTTCAACCTAACCCTAATTTGTGGAGTTCTTTTCTAATTTTATTCATTTTACTGCTTTCTTGCTTTTGGACTGGTATTTACTGACCGTTACCTTCTTTCATATGTCATATATATATTTGGTTTATTGATGATATACAGGATGAATCCCCAGAACGAAGCTGCCAAAAAAGGTCTAGAGCGCTTAGAGAAACAAATGAAGGTTGCTTTCACCTTAAATTTTTTCATGATCTGAAACCTCTAGATGCTTTAAATTTTTCTTCAAAGCAATAAGTTGATGAACATTGCCTCATTCAAGCATGGTCTTGTCTTAGAAAAGTCCCTCACCATGTTTTTTTCTTTAGTGGGAAGTGGGCATTAGAACAGGAACAGCTCATTGAAATGCATTTCCTTTGAAACATTTTAATATTGCAGGGAGTAGATCCTGATGCACCTGACGATGATGAAGACAACGAGGTCGATGATGCCGAAGGAGACCAAGAAGAAACTGAACTTTTATAAGTAACAATTCAATCCACAATGTTTACTTTTACAAGAAACGATTTCGACAACGGCCCTCCAATTCTTCTTTGAAGAGTAAATAGTAACTCGTACGTTTCTCGAGTTGTTATGTTCAAATTGTATCCTGAAGTCACAGCCATTTGGGTAAATCTCTTCCACTTGCTGATAGAGAGTTACATTGTCAAGTTCGAACAAAAGATGTCGATATTGTCGAAGCATTCCAATTGAGTGGCTGCAGAAGAGTCATTTTTGTACCGAGATGATTCCATGACTTCACGGTATGTATTTATCTTACCTAATGAAGTGACAAATGAAGAGAGGTACTCTTTCTTGTAACTTATGTACACAATAATTGTCTGTATTCCTGTAGAAACCTGTGTATACATTTGTGTAACTTATGATATCATTTTTGTGTCAAGACAGAAGCCTTTATGGTCACCGAACTTCATTTTCAGTTGCTTTATTAATGGATTTCAGTGCTACTTGGTCATACCACTTGTTAAAGCCATCGTTAAGGAACCAGGTGCTCTCCTCTATCTCTTTCTCTTATATATTATTGCATTGAAGTCACCAAAAAAGGACTTAGTTCTTAATACTTTCTGAAGTTTATTACTAGATAAACCAAAACATTACATTACAATGAAGTCACCAAAAAAGGACTTACATAAAGACTTTTTGAAGTAAACTCTCTGTGCCATTTTGGGCGGATGCCTATGGTAAAGCTTGGCTATGTTAAGGTTACATATAGATATATAAGTTAAAGGGAGTTGAACAAGAACTCTAAACCCACAAAGCACCAGCCCTTCTAAGCATGGGGATCAAGTTCCGCTTAAGATGAAGGCTCATCACTTCATTGGCGCCACCAACCAGTTGATCGCCGATGAACACTGCAGGCACCGCAGGATTGCAACCAATCCGAATGAGAGCTTGCTCGATTTCTTTCCCTCCCGGGAGCTCATCGAGCTCGTACACCGTTGGGTTAACTCCAAAGTCACACAAGAGTGACTTGATAGTGTGGCTCATACAGCAACTGTTCTTGCTGAACACCACGACAGGTCTGTTTGACACCAACTTGTTCACGGTTTCCATTGCAAACTCAAAAACAATCTCGAAAATGGGATTACAAACCAATGCCGAACACAAGAAATGGCTTAAAGGGTAAGCACAGAAGAAGAAGAAGGAACTGAGATTGAAGTGAGAAATGAAGTGGAGAAAAGGGGTATTTATAAGGGAAGTGTGAGGAGGGAGAATCAGAGAAAATGGTGTGAAAATATGAGAATTTTCATTTTGTTTGAGGGACCTGGAGACTTCGAAGCCACTCTTTCGAAGGGAAGGCTTATTAGTTGATTCGTCATGCAACCATGTTGGGATTGAAAATGCTCACAGCTTCGAATCTTTGCATAAATGTAAAGAATAAACTAAGAGAGACGTGTCCTTTGTACGGTTTTCATCAAGTACTTGTGAATTCCTTTTACAATCAGATCAAATTTCCTTTTTCTCCCATCTTTTTCACCATCCAACTCAATTTATTCTCTCTTTTATTGATATTTATTTATCAGCATTCTCTTCCCTCATCAATTATAACTAACACTCGCTCGAGTATACCTTAGCTGGTTAAGTAGGCTCAAATTTTCCTCCCAACCGAATATAGCTCAGCTCGTTAAGTTAGACTCAAATTCTCCTCCCAACCAATTCCGAACTTAAAAGAAAAACTTTTGCATGTAACAGCCTAAGTTCACCGCTAGTAGATATTGTTCTCTTTATACTTTTTCTTCAAGTGCTTCCCCTCAATGTTTTAAAGCACATCTACTAGGAAGAGGTTTTCACACCCAATGCTTCATTTCTCTCTTCAACCAATGTGAGATCTCACAATTCACTCCCTTGGGGGCCAGCGTTCTCATTGGCACATTGTCCAATGTCTGGCTTAGATACCATTTATAATAGCTCAAGCCCACAAAGGAGGTGGATTGTGAAACATCTCCATGTCGATTCGTTTTAAAACTTTGAAGAGAAGTCCTTGAAGGGAACTACAAGAGAGGACCATATTTACTAGTCGTGGGCTTGGATTGTTACAAAATTCTTGCTTCACAAATTGTTAGAACGAAAAAAGAAAAACTTTATACATGTATGAGTATAAATTTTACTTGGTTTGATTTGTTTGATTTTGTACCATGAATGTTCTTTTTCTTATTTAATTGTGTATTTTTATGCAAAAAGAAAGATTTGGGTCGGCCAAAAAAAACTTATTTATTTATTTTTTTTAAATGTGTTTGATTATGGTCGGTTTATCTATTTATATCTATGTCATCAAAATTTGGTTCCTTTTAATATATTATTTGGAATGAAATCAAACTTTATTGGATTTGGGAATTCCGTTCCTAGGTTTTGATTTTGATTTCCCAAATTAGACACCCACATCCAATAAGAACAAAGAATCCAATTAACTATTAACAAAACCATTATTATTATTATTATTTTCTTTATTAAGTCAATTCTACAATATATAGAATTTTTATTTTTTATTTTTTTAAATTCTATTTTCTTTTATAAAGAAAGATTTTGCTGCTATCCCTATCTTGGAGGCATCTATTGAGCTGGAGAAAGTATTTGGATTTATCCATTTAAAAAATATCCCTTTTTTTTCTTTTTCTTTTTCTTTTTTTCTTTTTTAATTTTTATTTTGGCTTCGCATCCAATTGAAGAACATTGTCCTTTTTTCTACCTTTTTCATTTGCCCCCAAAGAATTCTCTAGACCCTTCAATTCTTAGCCCTTGTGATTAACACCATCAAGTTATCAAATTTCAAGTCAATAATTTATGCTATTCTTCTACCACATTTACATATAATAATCTAATTTAATTCCCCAAATTCGTTTTCAGCTAAAAAATCCGAATTAGTAGAGTGTTACAGACGAGCTAAATTTGTATTACGAACTTTAGTGTTGTAACCGCCCAAGCCCACCTGTAGATATTGTCTTCTTTGGATTTCAAGGTTTTAAAACGTGTTTGTTAGAGAGAGATTTTCACACTCTTATAAAAAAAATATTTTGTTTCTCACTTCAACCGTTGTGGAATCTCACAATCCACCCACTTGCTTCAAGTCCTAACGTTCGCACTGGCACTCATTCCCATCTTCAATCGATGTGAGATCTCACAATCCACCCTCATTCGAGGTTCAGCGTCTTCACTAGCACACACACCCCAATGCCCACCTCCCTTCAAGGCTCAGTGTCCTCACTAGCACACTGTCGGAACCTGGCTCTGATACTATTGTAACATCCCAAGCCCACCACTAGCAGATATTGTCCTCCTTAGGCTTTCCCTTCTAGGGTTCCTCTCAAGGTTTTAAAACGCATATGCTAAGAAGAGGTCTCCACACTCTTATAAAGAATGTTTTGTTCCTCTGTCTAATCGATGTGAGATCTCACAAATGCATTATTGATAGCTCTCTTCCTTAAACCTTATGTCATAGAAGCTAACATCGAGTTATTGACATTTTATCTACATGTCTAAAACCTAAAAAGAAGGGATTCGTTTTGTTCGGGAAGAATTCGATAAGACTCAGACCCTAACTTCCCTCATAAAGTGACATTTTTTTTTAATAAAACTTGGCTTTCTTTGAGTAAACTCAAAGAATGAGTGTTAGCTCTTTCAACCCTTTCAATAGGGTAGCTATCTGCACGAGTCCCAAAGTGACGTTCATAATCTTTAACAATATTTTTTATAGTTACATATGTCTTTTTAGGTCGTTGTAGTAACATCTAATAAATAAATATTGGTATAAGTTAAACTAAATCAAACCTAATTTCCAACGGTCAATAAGGTTGACTTTTTGTTTGTTTGGTTTTTTGGTTAAAAGAAAGGGCAACGAAAAGACAAATGAGCTCAGCCTTAACTCTCTTATTTCCCTTTCAAATCTCTGCATGTCCATTGCAGCCAAAAAATATATATAAAAATAAAAAAACCGTACATTAAAAAAAAAAAAATTGCAGCTTGGTCCCCAACATTATGCCAATTTATCTTTTATTTTTTGTCTTTTTTTTAAATTCTTTATTTGAAATTTTAATATGTTTGTATTTATATACTTTTTAATAATTTAATTTCCCAAGTTACAAAAAATATATGAATAAATAATGTCATAAAGAGTAAAAAAAATTTCAAACATGCCCTCGAACTTATTGTAATTTAGCTTTATTTAACCCAAATATTTATGTTAATTATTTCAAATGTTAATGATGGTAAAATATGGTTAAAAATAGCCAAATATTAATTAAATACATGTGCTATAATAATTTTTATTTAATTATAACATAAGTTTAATAAAATATATGAATTTCACCAAAAAAAAAAAAAAAAACCATAATCTTTTTGTTGAAAGAAAAAGAAAAATATATTATTCCTTAAGGATAGGTTGCTGATATCAATATATTATAAATAAATTTAAATAAATAAATAAATAAAAATTAAAAATGGCATCGATTTGAAAGGCTTCTAAGCTTCCTTCACTTTCTCCTTTTCTTTTCTTTGGAATCTTTAGTGATTCTGCAACTGTTCCAATTACGTACGTATAAGTTTATACTTTTATACTTTTTTTTTTATATATTTTGAGAATATTTTGAAATTATTTAATTTAAAAAAATAATTAAAAAGTGGCTCCAGACATAGTTGAAGAGCCATTTTCTTATGTGGGTTATTTTGGAATTTCATGCTTCAAAACGCCTCATCCTTAAAAAGTAACCTATTTTTCATGCATTTCATGCATCAGTTGTTACGTGTTCTCCAGGTAGCGATGGTTCGAGAACTTTGAGCGTTTCGTATTGCAATGTGAGATGGAGATTTGAATAAGTTTAGGGTTTGGGGTTACACGAACTTATATTTATAAACCATTCAGTTTTTTTCTTACAAACAAAATATGGGAGTACATGAGTTGGGTCGGGAAATTTTTTAGACCAACTCGAAATGTCGAGTTTATTGGGCTGGTGACATGAATAACTTAAATAGAGTTCACGACCCAAACCCTCTATTTTCGAGTTCGATTGGGTTAAGTTATCAAATTAATTTAAAACATCTTAATTAATCATTAATACATGTTATATTAATAACTAAAATCTCATAAAATTCAAATATCAAATATTCACGAGTCACAATACAACACTAATATTTGTTACACATGTTAGATATATTATTAATCTTCGTAACAATCTTAAAATTTGAGTTGGATTCGATTGTGAATCATATTTTCGGGTTGGTTGGTTTTGTCAACAAATCTTATGTTTTTTTTTAACTTAACTCCTTAATATTTTAGCTAATTTTAAAATGTATATAATTGTTATATATATATATATTTTATATTTATTAGTTTGTTTATATTTATATTTCTTTAAAAAAAATTAAGTAAAAGAAATAAAAATATTAAATTTTTTACCATGCTCTAAATTTTCTTGAACATGCTCGAGTAAGTTGGGGGAGCGCAGTCATCATCCCAACAATCTTTAACAATTCCTTTTTCAATCCCGAAAACACTGGCATCAGCCAGAACAAGAAGAATATCATCATGAACCCTCGGTTCTCGTCAGTTCATTTTGATCATCTCCTTGCTTTCAAAATGTTCTCAAACATAAACTAAAAGTTTCTATTGATTCACGGTTCGACTAGATGTTCGTAGATAAGATGTTCTCTTCGTCTTCGACTTTATTAGATAAGCAAGGCAGCCCAAAGATTAAATCGGGGAATCGGTTACGTCGTTATTATAAGATTGATGAACAAAAAAGTAAAGAGGACGAGGATGATGATGACGACAATGGTGAGACGGGAGAATCCGACAGACGACAACACGATTATTTTTTAAACAAATCATAACATACGTTGTACTAAGTTCATTTCTCCTATAAAGTGGACAAATATCGTCGGTGCCAGTCTACCCTTACGAAAAAATACAAAATTTATGGATATTTTTATTAATAAGATGAACGGAACGATGCTTAAGTTACATTGAAGTCAAAAAAAAAAAAAAAAAAAAAAAAAACTTTTTGAAGTGAACTCTCTGTGCCATTTTGGTCGGATGCCTAAGGTAAAGCTTGGCTATGTTAAAGTTACATTTATAGGTATAACTTAAACCCACAAAGCTCCGGCCCTTCTAAGCATGGGGATCAAGTTCCGCTTAAGATGAAGGCTCATCACTTCATTTGCGCCACCGATCAGTTGGTCGCCGATGAACACTGCAGGCACGGCAGGACTGCAACCGATCTGAATGAGAGCTTGCTCGATTTCATGCCCTCCCGGGAGCTCATCGAGCTCGTACACCGTCGGGTTAACTCCAAAGTCGCACAAGAGTGACTTGACAGTGTGGCTCATACAGCAACTGTTCTTGCTGAACACCACGACAGGCTTGTCTGACACTAACTTGTTCACGATCTCCATTGCTAACTCAAAAACAATCTCGAAAATGGGATTACAAACCAACGTCGAACCGAAAATGGCTTAAAAGGGCAATCACGGAAGAAGAAGAAGAAGAAAAAGTTGGTGAGAAATGAAGTGGCCAATAGGGGTATTTATAAGGGAACTGTGAGGGACCTGGAGACTTGTAACCATGTTGGGATTGAAAATGCTTACACCTTCGAATCTTTGCATAAATGTAAAGAATAAACTAAGAGAGACGTGTCCTTTGTACGGTTTTCATTAACTACTTCTAACTTCCTTTTACAATCAGATCAAATTTCCTTTTTCTCCCATCTTTTTCACCATCCAAATCAATTTATTCTCTCCTTTACTTTTATTTATCTGCATTTTCTTCTCTTATCAAATAAACTAACCCGAGTATAGCGGTTCTGGAGTTAAGTCCGTCTATATGAAACATGAATGCTCGCTAAATTTGGCGTCAATCAGACACTGGACGGACGTTCCGCCAAAATGACATCTACCCAAGAAGCATTAAAAATATTGTACTATAGGGAGAAACAAGGTGTCAGCTCTCCACCACTCTTGGGCCCTGTGGCCTAAACAAGCTAACCTATGAGACATGCGTGTGTCACAATAAAGGCGAGTATTATGAGATGAGTGTCTTGAGCGACTTCCTTTGTAATGGGTCTTTCAAAGGATAGTACTGAATGGCATAGGTGTATCTGTATTGCACCCTAACCCGAGTGTTAAACGTTGGATTATGGACTCACTATCTAGTAAGGTATTCATAAATGACATGACATGGGCGTGGGAGGGCCAATGCATCGATAGATCCTGGATGGATAGATGTTTGAGATGTCCCGATGTTACGAACGACAAGTGAGTCTATTCTCGATGACATGACCGAGTGAGTTGCGATGGTCAACAACACTCTATGACTTGGGATAGCGTTTAGGGTTTAGGATTATTGTGTCATCAAGATACATGGGTCGTGTGGCCATCTGTGTTACAAAATTATTGCTTTACAAATCGTTGAACTAAACAAAACTTATTTTTATTTTTAAAAATGTATTTGATTATGGTTGATTTATGTATTTATATCTATGTCGTCAAAATTTGGTTCCTTTTAATATATTATTTGGGATGAAATCAAGCTTTATTAGATTTGGGAATTCCGTTCCTAGGTTTTGATTTTGATTTCCCAAATTAGACACCCACATCCATAAAGAGCAAAGAATCCATTTAACTATTAACAAAACCATTATTATTATTATTATTTTCTTTATTAAGTCAATTCTACAATATATAGATTTTTTATTTTTTATTTTTTTTAAATTCTATTTTCTTTTATAAACAAAGATTTTGCTGCTATCCCTATCTTGGGGGCATCTATTGAGCTGGAGAAAGTATTTGGATTTATCCATTTAAAAAATATCCCTTTTTTTTCTTTTTCTTTTTCTTTTTTTCTTTTATTTATTTATTTTTTTAATTTTTTGGATTCGCATCCAATTGAAGAACAATGTCCTTTTTTTTTCCTTCCTTTTTCATTTGCCCCCAAAGAATTCTCTAGACCCTTCAATTCTTAGCCCTTGCGATTAACACCATCAAATTACCAAATTTCCAAGTCAATAATTTATGCTATTCTCCTACTACATTTACATTTAATAATCTAATTTAATTTTCCGATATTTTGTAGTGCATTATTGATAGCTCCCGACATTTTATCTACATGTCTAACACTTAGAAAGAAGGAATTCATTTGTTCAGGATGAACTCGCAAAGACTTGACCCAATGACTTCGCTTTAACACTTTCGATACGAGAGCTATCTGTGTGTCCCAAAGTGACATCCATAAACTTTAGTGACATTTGCATAATTTCTTAAAGTAACGTTTAATAAACAAATAAATCTAGAATGTCTTCGCTAATCGACCTAAATCGACATAATTTCAAAAGGTCAATAAAAGGTTGACTTTTTTTTTGTGTTTTTTTAGGTTAAAGAAAGGACAAATTAGCTGAGCCTTAACTCGCTTTCAAATCTCTGCATGTCCATTGCTGCCACCCAAAAGTAGAGAGAGAAACAAAAAAAAAAGGAGCCGTACATTTATTTATTTATTTATTTTGAGGTCCCCAAAATTATGCCAATTTATCTTCTCTTTTTTATTTTTTAAAGTTTTTTTTTATTTGAAATTTAAATATATTTGTACTTATATACTGAAAAATTTTTATTAAAAAGAGCCCAAATATAAATTAAATGCATGTGCTATAACTTTTATTTAATTATGATATAAGTTTAATAACTATAAGTATAAAACTCATAATATATTATTCTCTTAAGGATAGGTTGCTGATATCAATATATTATAAATAAATTTAAATTTAAATAAATAAATGGCATCGACATGAAAGGCTTCTTCACTTTCCCTTCTTTTTTTCCTTTGGAATCTCTGATAAGTTGGTGATACTGTGTGCAACTTTCCAACTACGTACGTATATTGTAATTTATACCAATATTCTTTTTTATATTTTCCCGAATATTATTTAATTAAAAAAATATTAAAAAAGTGGCTCAAGACATAGTCGAAGAGCCATCGTGAAAGGGTTACTTTTCAATTTCATGCTTCAATACGCCTCGTCCTTAAAAGGTGACCTATTTTTCATGCATGGATAGTTACGTGTCGTCCAACGCTAATTCGAGAATTTAGAGAATATTTAGCATTGCAACGGGCATTGGATGAGATGGAGCTTTGGTAAATTCCCATTGGTTATCGATGTCTCGACCAATCAATTATGCTCATGTTGATTGAGTTTCTATAACCTAAAATTGAAAATCCCGAGACTATGTCAGTGCTAATTACCGTGGATCGGTTAAAAAATAATAATAATAATAATAAAATTATATTTTATGAATTAATTCTACTTTATTAGTGGAATAAAAATTGATGGAAGTGGGCATCTTGTAATGATAATCACCGGTTGGAATTGCTCCCTCAATCCGTATATATATCAACAAGTAATATATGCAACAAAATGTGGGGTATTAGCCTTATTGCAAGAATATTACTAAATAATTTTAAATATGTCCCATTTTCTTTTAATTTCCTGTAATTTTTTTAAAAAAAATAATAATAACTTTAATTTTAAATTTGACCTCGGTCCAACGAGAATTGGCGTATATTTTTTTCCGTTCCAATTCTCATCTAATTTTTAAAATTTACGAGGACCAAATTTGTAATTTAACTAAAATTTTAAATTATTGTATTTTTTTTTGTAAACTAATTAAAAATATAAATAAAATATCGAGAGATCATAACGGACTTAATTTTAAATACACAAAATTGAAAATTTTTATGATCGAATAAAAAAAAATTTATTTTCCTCCAGAAATTGAATAATTATAAAATTTTAATTTTCTTATAATATCAACTTTTGTTTGAAGGGACCTAAAAAAGTTTGATTCTTAATCCCTTTTTCTCCTTCCTTTATCTATATCTACACTAAGCATAGTGAATGTGATGCAAAATCTTGGGGTGGCTGATTACGTGTCACATTCCGATCGTCCCACGTTATGATATATTCGACCAAAAATTTTGACATTCCTAGCTACTATATGATCGGTCTTTTCAAATTGATTTATCTCACACGAAAATAATTGTTAGAAATTATCGTTTCATGATTCCATTCGTAAATTTGATACTCATAACCTAATATTATAAAGGCAACAGTAGCAAAAGTTCAACAGTTAGGTTGTTTTTGTTCCTGTAATAGATTTGAGGAGGTCGGAGATTCTTAATCTTTTTTCTTCTTTCGATACTCTCTCGCATAATATACGTATAAGTAATTTTAGAAAACTTGCTTTCGTCCATTGAGCTAATGAGACCTGAAATTCCCACGAAACTTCTCTGCAGTTTGTTAACGACGTACATGTCACTCATATAATGATTAAACAGTGATTACCAAAAATTATTATCTCTCATACACGGACTGTTATAAAAGTAGTAACTATGTTGAACAGTGTTTTTAGTAAAATTAAAGTGGGAATACGGACAAACTGTGAGATCTCACACTAATTAGAGAGGAGAACGGAGTATTCCTTATAAAGATGTGGAAACCTCTCCTAGTATACGCGTTTTGAAACCATGAGGCTGACGATAATACATAATGAGTCAAAGCAGACAATTTCTGCTAGCGGTGGACTTGAGCTGTTACAAATGATATCAGAGTCAGACATTAGGTAGTGTGCCAGCAAGAATGCTGGGACCACAAAGGGACGGATTGTGAGATTGCACATTTGTTGGAGAGGGGAAGGAAACATTCCTTAGAAGGGTGTGGAAACCTCTCCTAACATACATGTTTTAAAACTGTGAGACTGACGGCGATACGTAACGGATCAAAGCGAACGATATCTACTAGCGGTGGGCTTGAGCGGTTACAAATGGTATCAGTGCCAGACACTGGGCAATGTGCTAGCGAGGATGCTGGGACTACAAAGGGATGGATTGTCAGATCTCACATTGGTTGGAGAGGGGAAGGAAACATTCCTTATAAGGGGGTGGAAACCTCTCCTACCAGACATGTTTTAAAACCGTGAGACTGACGGCGATACAAAACGGGTCAAAGCAGACAATATCTACTAGCGGTGGGTTTGAGCTATTACAAATGGTATCAGAGCCAGACACTGGACAGTGTGCCAGTGAGGATGTTGGGACCACAAAGGGACGGATTGTGAGATTTCACATTTGTTGGAGAGGGGAAGGAAACATTCTTTATAAGGGAGTAGAAACCTCTCCTAACATACATGTTTTAAAACCGCGAGACTGACGGTAATACGTAACGGGTCAAAGCGGACAATATCTACTAGCGGTAGGCTTGAGCTGTTACTCAACTCACTCGGATGCTATGTTGAACAGTTTACGAGCATATCTTCCTTTACGGTATTAATTTCGTTTTTTATTAATGATTCCCTAAAAAAGAAAGGAAAAAACAAAAAGTGTTGGGATGCAAATATTAAAACGAAATATCTTTAATTCTTTTCAATGATATCATTAATTAATTTACTAACCTTTTTATTATATACTTTCAAGCTTGGCTTTAGCTCCTCCTTTCCTATATAAATACACACCAATCCCTTTCAGCTACTACAAACTAGCTAACATTCAAATTCATCTCTTTGTCGTTTCTAAGCTTTAAAAAATGGACGTAGTAGTAAAGATGGCCGGGAAGAAAGCCGTAGTAATCTTTAGCAAGAGCACGTGTTGCATGTGCCACGCAATCGAGAGGCTATTTTACGAGCAAGGAGCGAGCCCGGAGATTCACGAGCTCGATCGGGAGTTAAGAGGGAAGGAAATGGAGATGGCTCTCTCGAGGTTGGGTTGCAGCCCCGCCGTGCCCGTGGTGTTCATCGGCGGAAAGTTCATCGGCTCCGCCAACACCGTGATGACGCTTCATCTCAATGGCTCCCTAAGAAAATTGCTAAAGGAAGCTGGAGCTATATGGCTTTGATGTTTCTTAGTTTCCTTTTGTGTTGTAAATATGCAATGTAACGGTCAAAATAAGTAATGGAAATGATAACTTATGAAATTTCCCATTTTTCAGTTTCGTCCTTTAACTTCAATGTATTTACATATTTTACCCTTTTTTTTTTCCCAACATTTTGGCAAAGCTTTATACAGACATGGAATGTTGTTAACCTTTTTAGGTTAAAAAAAACATTACTTACCAAAAGATAAGGTTTTTTTTATATATACTTTTACATCAATTAAGTATTTTATTAAACAAATCTTAATTATTTAGAAAAAATATATTATAATATTTAAATAATCTTACCAAATTAAAAAAATTAAAATTAAAATCATCCTCTTTTAACTTTTTGTCCGAGATGTCATTTAGCTCGAGAGCCAAAATCCTGGACCCGACACAAATGGGTTAGAGAATTTTTGTTTAAACGGAGAATGGAATAAAGAGTGGCTTAAACAGGACAGAGGACAGTAAACCCTCTCCATAGTGGACTTGTTGTATAATCGTGAGGCTGATAACAATACATATCGTGCCAAAACAGACAATATCGGCTAGCGGTGAACTTTGGCTGTTACAAATGGTATTAGAACCAAACACCGTGCGGTGTACCAGCGAGGACGTTGGGTCTCCAAGGGAAGTGGATTGTAAGATCTCACATCGGTTGGAGAGAGAAATGAAACATTTCTTATAAGGGTATGGAAACCTCTCCCTAATAGACACGTTTTTAAAAACGTAAGGCTGATAGTAATACATAACAAACCAAAACAGACAATATCTAATAGCAGTGTGTTTAGACGGTTATAGTGAAGTAACCAAGTATCTTTATTTTGCCACCACTTCAAATGAAATTCAAATTCATCACAAATGTTACAAAATTAAAATCTTGTTAGCATAAGTGAGGGAGCTAATTTCGATCTAGAACTTAAATTATTATCCAATCTATTTGCGATACATTAGTAGAATAACGAGCTAATAGAAAAAAGAGAATAAGTTAAGAAAGAATAACTTTATAAAAAAGAAAAAAAAAAAACGTCTCTAACTTTTCTATTTGTGTTAGTGAAGCATAAGTCGAGTATTTTTAAATGCCCGCCTACCCGAATCTTAAAAGTAGCGGAAAAACGCAACGTGACTAACATAAGATTAGAGCTAGAGCTAGAGCTAGAGCTAAAGCAGAAGCATCGTGTGAATAGCATCACCCGAAACGTGTGTTAGTGTGTCGGGGCTGAAAAGACTTAACATTGTATATATTATTCTCAAATGTGTCATTTCATGTGAAAATGAATGCTAAGAATTCTATTCTCCATAGCTTTTTTTAGTGTCTTGCTTGATTCTCCATCGTGCCATGGGGCTTTGGTTTCCATAGAAATTGCGGCAAACACGCAGACAGTATATATAATATGATGCAATTTCGGCTTTAAAAAAATGAGAAATTTTAGTGTCAACTTACTTAATTCACCCAAAATATTCTCAACAAATTTTAAAATATTTTTTTGTTAATATGATTTCACTAAAAATTTTAAAATGTTAGTGTGATACGACGTTGGTTAGAGAGGGAGAAAATCGTGAAACTAATGGCGATACGTAATAGGTCAAAGAGAGAAACATTTGTTAGCGGTGAGCTTGAATTGTTACAAATAGTATTAAACCTAGACATCGAATGATGTGTATCTACAAGCGGTGGACTTGGACTGGGCTATAACAAATGGTATCATAGTCGAATTTTGACAGTATGTCAACATAGACGGTGAGATGGGGTGGGTAAACTTCTCTTTTAACACGCATTTTAAAATTATAAAACTGACTGTGATACGTAACAAATTAAAACAGACAATATCTGCACTGAAGTGAGAATTTTATTATCAAATTTTATTATCAAACAAGTTTTCTTATAATGTATTAAAAAAACATTTTTCTTTTTACAAATGAAAAGGCAAATAAAAAAAGAATATAATATTATGCACCATTAGAAGTATTGATACTACTTTTTGTCATAATTGGAACGACAAAAGAAAAGACACATTACTATATTTGCCCATATTATATATATTATTTTATTTATTTATTTATTTATTTATTATATTATTTTATTTATTTATTTATTATATATATTCGTTTTGAAAAGGCAGATGCATGTGGCTTTCTCACATAATTTAATTAAGATGAATAAATTAAATGAAAGAAAAAGTAAAAATCGAAAATTGATTCAATCCATCTAATTCTAGCATATTTCTTTACGAATATAAGATTAAAAAGGCTACCTAGCTTACCTAGTAGCTTACCTAGTAGCTTACCTAGTAGCTTACCTAGATCCTCACCAAAGATAAAAAAAAAAAAGGTTTAGGGTACATACTACTTTCGGAGACCTTTTTCAAGATATGCATGAAATTTTGTAGATATTATAAAAAAAAAATTAAAAACAAATATAATGCTACTCTTTTTTTAAGTGAGTCGGCAAAAAAAAAAAATAATAATAATAACAAATTTGTCTTTATCCCATAAAACTTCAAGATTACTCCGATAGGATAATAGATATAATTATTTTTGAATGGAATGCTTGATTATCGTTATGATACTTGTATAAGACAGCTTCCACCAACTAATTCAAGAGGGACGTAATACAAAATAGGTCAACAGCAATTAACATAGTTGGAACTTCCTTTCTTGCGTGTCATTTCTTAAGTTTAATAACTTGAAACTTCGACCAATGTCTTGCATCGTTCGATGATTGGTTCCTGGTCGGATTGGAGCTAGACCCTCCCCATAGTAGACATGTTTTAAAATTGTGAAATTAACAATGATACATAATGAACCAAAGTAGACAATATCTTTTAACGATGCTCGAGATATTATAAATAGTATCAAAATCAGACACCAAACAATGTCAACAATGATAACTGAGATCAAATTGGTTAGATTGTGATATCCCATATTAGATGAAGTGGGACAAAACATTCCTTTTATAAGGATGCAAAACCTTCTATCTCATACACGTTCTAAAACCTTGAATGAAAGCTCGAAAGGAAAAGTTCAACGTTATTTTAATTCCAAAATACCAAAATAAAGTTGATTCACTACCATTTTGAATATTTTGTATGAGATTAGGGATTTAAAAAATCAACTGACATTTGGGATAAATTTCAATCAACTATACAATATTTAATCATTTCACTCTTGCGAGTACGAGGCAATGTTGTTGATCACAAGTTTAGCCCATCCTAAGCGTTAATGATTATTGATTCAACTTGTATCCACATCTCATTTCCTGGAGACTTTAAGCCTTCGAATTGAACCGACTAAACTGTTTGGAGCATAGAAAATAAGCTTTCCTGTAATAAGATAATAAACCCCACCAAAAATATCGAAAATCCCTTTCCCCTTCCCTTTACTTCAAGTCGTAAAATAACCCTTGCCTTGAGAAGACTATATAAACCAATAAGTTTCGAGAGATTCAAGTTAAGCTAGAGTATCAAGTACATTTTTACACAATCAAAGTCAGCTAATTAGTAAGTAGCACGGAAAAACGTCAATTAGGAAAGAAAATTAAACGGGGCATGAGAATTTTGTACGCGATCAACCATTTTATCGACTGCTTTTCGGATCTGCGATGCCAAATTTGTTCTTCATAAGACCAGAACATGGAAACGGATGGCTTTACCTTTTCCCCAATGTTTTGATCAAAAAACCTGCGTGCAGTCACTTCCATCGGCCATGCAGAATATGTATCTGTAGCTAAAAATCTACTATGGCATACAAGATATTGGCAGAACTAAATTTTGTTCTCAAATAAAGAATTCCCAAAAGGCAATCCCAAAAATATGAGGTGGGATGATCTAAGCTTTAGCTAGCACGTGAACTTCGATACCGTAATCACAATGATGCTATAACAAAGATATAGGGAGTTGTTTGGCCTAAAAAAAAGAGATAAATGGTGGATCTTACGGGTCTAAAAAGATGAAAAATAGGTCACTTCCTCCTCTTACCCTGCAAATAGAGAGGTTAAGTTAGAACTGTTTGGTTATGATTAAGGTCAAAAGGGGCAATGATTTAAAATGGTGTCTAGAAAACTTACAGAGTTCACATAATCATCCTTAGATAATTGCTTCCGCTTCTTTAGGTTAGTTGGGCTCTCGGACTGCCTAGCCAAGGCACGTTTTGATGGCGTCATACTCTGAAACGAAATAGAATTAAAATTCAGCAAACACATCTCTGTGTAGGTTAAAGGGTTAAAGAAAAGAGACTGCTGCAAATGTGAAATAAACCTTGGCAAGCTTCTTTTCTTTACGGGCCTGTCTTTCCCGTTCATCATATTCCTGGTTTTCCTTCTCGACTAACCGGATTAAGGTATCGCACCTCCTTGCAAGTTCTTGTGTTGTTCGCGACTTGATAAACCAATCAAAGCGAAACAAGGGTGATGTACGAAATGCGGCTTTCAGTTCGTCCCAGTTCCCGTAACCAAGCTTGTGAACCATGCATATCTGTTGATCATTAAGATAGCACCTATGATCTTTAACATTCAAACGAATATAAAAATAAATTTCAGATGGGGAATTTAGAAGATCTCAATACCCACCATGAAACGATCACATTCTTCGTTGTACAACTTCCCTTTATTCTGGCCATACTGGATCTTGAGCTCCAACCATGGATTTTTGTAGCGATCCAGTTTCTTGCCGATGGCTTTCATTATTTCATCCTTACGAGAAATCCTTGCTTCCCCTCTTTCTATGTTCTTGATGATTCTATCATAATCTGAAATTTTCATATAAATTGCTTAGAAACTATTCAAATAGTAGAAGATTATATATAACCTACAAAAAATTAAACCTATTATGAGAAATAATAGACCCAAAGCAAAAACCCAACTCAGCCTTCAGCAAACTTATTGGTTACACACCAACCTTGAAAATATCAAAGATTACTAATAGGCCATAATAAAAACAAGCAGAACAATTTTGCAGTGCTAAAGAGAATTCAACTGTAGTAAAAGCAATTTAAGCAATTCCCTTGATCAATGAAATTATACGAATCAAGAAGTCTGATGGTTCAAGCTATAATGAGAACTTTGAGCTGCACCCTTAAATCCGCCCGCAGCTCCGTTAAAAATTATAAGAACGACCGACATAGTTCAGAAGAAACAACTAACGAAGCTTTGAAACCATGACGACCACAATTTCCATCTTCATAGGAAAGATGACATTGATGGCGTAAATCAACATGCAGAAAATGATTCATATCGTAATTCCAGGATAATAAGATATATAAAGCTAAATTTCAGAAGTAAAAAATATTTTCTGGTTCGATATCCAATTAAGATAAACATCAAGAACAAACATGATACTGTAACATTCACAAAGATACATTATCACGAGATTTATCCACTTACCATTTAACTCCTTGTATCTCTCTTTAAAGACATTTGCATATCTCTCAACTTCTTCTTCTGTTTTTCCTTCCATCTCCAAAGCAATACTTTTAATATCGTTTCGCCCATACTTCTCACAAGCCCTAATAAATGTATTGAAATCTCTGCGACTCCATGAAGAAAATCCCTAAAACCAAAAAACAAGTTTAGCAAAGTGATCATGAGACAAAGCCTTACAACACAAATCCACTTACTTCCTCTAAGAGTTTTTCTTTTTCTTCCAGCTCTTCGGCCGTCAATGGATCACCCACATCTAAAATTATCATTTCTAAGATTAGCCATACTGTAAAAGGAAAATTACAGGATATAGGAACATGAAACATGAATATTAGTAACATACCTTCAGTCTCCTCAACATCTATTGTATCTTTCAACTGATTCTTTTGATGTGTTAGCTGAGCCATTCAATGATAAATTGAAAAAACAAAGTAAAAATGTTGAATAATAAACACAAGCAATTATGTAAAAACAGAAAGCAATACTAAAGAATCTTATACTCACCATGAGATACCGCACTTCTTTTTCATATAGTTCACTCAACCTTTGTGTATTGAAAAATTGGAAATCGTGCCTATAAAAGAAATTTTGATGTACCCATGAAAAAGTACATACATGTAAGTATATAATATTAAGAAGAAAAAAAACTAAATCTCCGAGATAAATCAACAAATTCAAGAGCCTTACAACTGAGGCATGCGAGGAATCCTGGGCTCCTTTGGTTTTGTTGGACCACCCTGCCGCATTGTTTGCTTAAAGTATTCCGATTCCGAGTAACTTATAGGAGGTAGAAAACAAGGGTCAGGCTTTATGAAGATTATAAAATTCAGTATAAAGTTCACGTAGTAAGAGGAAAAGAAAGTCCTTACTTGCGCTTCCGCTCCCTTTTAGGTGGTTCAATCCAATTTTCACTAACAATTTTCTTGAAGTCAAATTTATTTTCATCCTTCATTAAGATACAAGGTCATTAGTAGGAACATTTTCATTAACAGCTTTTGAATAATAAACATAAGAAAAACATTGGAATTAAAATCTTCAAGTGGATACAAGATTCTTGTATAATTGTATTTACCTTCTCATCGTCGAAATCATACAATTCAGCAGCTGCCAAAACCACATAAGCATTAGACAAAACTACTTGAATATTAGAAAGAAAACAGAAAGAAACTAGACAGTTCATGTCAGGAAGCTCCCCACTTTCATCCATCTTAAATTTAATGGCATCTTCTGTAAATTTCTTCATCTTTGCATCAAGCTCCGCTGTTGCTGCTTCTCCTTTTGCAATGATTCTATCAATGTCCTCATCTGTGATGGTGCTATCTTTGGAACTGAAAACCATCTCAGCACCAAACCTCACCATTTGAAGTAGCTCATCCTTGTTGACAGCTATTATTGAAAAAGAAATACACAATGTGTTAACTATGCATAAAAGATAATAGTCTAAGAATTAACATATGCTAATCATTCCACGATGCATGGCTTGAAGTATATTTATAAAAATAAAAAAAAATAAAAAAAAAACTCACTTTTCTGCTCTGCTAAACGTCCTTGTTGAATCACCAAAGCATCAAGGGCAAGTTTCTTGTAAGCCCTTTCAATAACTTTTTCCTCAATGGTATACTGTTCATTAAAGAATAAATTACATTTATCGCCACAGTAAGTTTGAGCTCTCTATGATATAAGTTACTTTCTTTACCTCAGTGCAAAACCGGAACACTTGAACTTCCTTCTTCTGACCAATTCTATGAGCACGATCTTGGGCTTGCAGATCAACTTGAGGATTCCTGAAATAAATGTCGAGTGTCAGAGCATACTGAGGGAGTAACAGCCAAAGCAGCAGTAATTTTGGTCGAGGAAGGAGATGTACCAGTCACTGTCGTAAAGAATGACTACATCTGCAGTAGCAAGATTAATACCAAGACCTCCAGCTCTGGTTGAAAGTAAGAAAACAAATTTTTCACTTCCTGGCTTGTTGAAAGCATCAATGGATGCATCACGATCTTCACCACCAGTGTTACCATCAATCCGACAGTAGTAGTATCCACGAAACATTAAATAATCTTCAAGAATGTCCAACAGTCTTGTCATCTGAAATTCACGCAAATACCAAGCTTAGTCAAAATATTAAATAATAATAATAACAAGCCAAACAAAATAAACAGTAAATCCACAATAATATGGTGATTCAGTTGATGGAAAATGTATTCATTGGTGATGATCAAATTCCAACAAAAATATTCACCTGCGAAAATATTAGGACTCTAGAATCACGCTCTTTCAGCTTTGGAAGCAACTTGTCCAAAAGAACCATTTTACCTATGAATGAAATTTTCTCGGTATTAATGAATGACTAAAGCGAAATCGTCATCATGCAACCTTGTACACAAAGCTTACCAGCACTTGTAATAAGATGATCTCCAGTGGTGTAAGGAGGCCCAGGTTCAGCACCTTGAAATAAATATGGGTGGTTACAGCATTTCCGGAGCTGCATTGCTATATTAAGAAGCCGTTTACGCTCACCACCAGCATTAACAACTTCAAGATCCTTCTGGAGCAAAGCACGATAGTATTGCTTTTGCATCTGTGACATGCCTACTTTAAGTATTGTTTCCTTTTTTGGTGGTAAACCTTTTTCAACATCCGATTTCAGCCTCCGAAGAAGAAAAGGTCGAAGGACCTATAGGGTGCAAATAGCAGGGAAAAAAGAATGTGAGATAAAACACATTGAAATATTGAACTATGGATGCATGCACAGAATGGATTGAGGTATACCTTGTGAAGTTGTTGAACAACCTCCTGCTGATCATTCTCCCCAGAAATTTGAAACCATTCATCGAAAGTCTCAGCTGAACTAAATATTTCAGGCAAAAGAAAATTGAGGAGAGACCACAGTTCATGAAGATTGTTCTGAAAGAGACAATAAAAAGCCATATTGTTACAGTAGATAATTACAACCCGAAAAGAAAGAAAGAAAAGGAAAGATTTAAACAAAATTAAAAATAAAAACTAGGAAAACAAATCGCAACCATGTCACTTCCCTTCCAAATAACATATCCAGGCAGAAATAGTTATAGAAAAAAACTAAACGAAAGGGATTGGATATCAAACAAGGCAATGTACACAACCAGCACCTGACCTCAGAATATAAAATTTTACAGATTTTTATATTGCAAAATAGGTGGTATACTTCCACAATGGTCAAACTAATTTTAGATACCTGAAGTGGCGTGCCAGTGATTAGAAGACGATAGTTGGTATTATAAAGCCTCATTGTCTTTGAAAGGAGGGAATTCTCATTCTTAATTCGATGAGCTTCATCAATAATAATGTAGCGCCAACTAAAACGACGCAAGCAAGACTTCTCCTTGATGGCCATTTCAAAACTGGTAACACAGACATCAAACTTCCCAGCTACCAGTAAATTTTCCCGTATATTCCTCTGCATAAAGTGCATGATTGACACATTAATCAGTCTCCAGTACAAATAACAATCTAACATCACTAAAATTCACATATTCAAATGAATGAAGAAAAATACCCTTTCATCAGGATTTCCAAGAAACTTTACAGCTCGCAAGATAGGGCAAAAACGACGAATTTCATTCATCCAGTTTCCCAGGGTAGATTTTGGTGCAACTACCATATGGGGGCCTGTTATGCCTCTGTACTCGTGAAGATAGCCCAACAGAGAGATGGTTTGTAGTGTCTTGCCAAGCCCCTAATAGAAAAACACCATTTATTAGCACACTGACTAAGGTAACAACTGTCTGAATTGAAATATTTTGTCAAGACATTGGAACTATACCACCTGTAACTAGTAACAGATCTTAAATATCCACAGGAAATAAATATACTTGCATATTCATTCTCAAACAAAGACAAGAAAAATGTTGAATCTAAGAATCTGTTTATTACCATCTCATCTGCAAGGATTCCATTGATGCCATTCTCATACAGTCGAATGAGCCAATTTAACCCAGCTAGTTGATAATCCCTCATTTTCCCTTGGATACCTGCAATAAAATATTAGCCTCAATAATTAAAAAAAAAAAAAAAAAACTGTCCCAAACTTTGATGCAAATGTAAAACATAAGGAATATATTGAAAACAAAGCAAAAAAATGGAAAACTAACAAGATGGTTGTGTAAGGAGACGAGTGTTCCCAGTCCCAGATAAACCATCTTCTTCCTCTTTAAGGTATTCTTCATCTTCTTCTTCTTCAGTTATCTTTGATGCATGACGACCCCTTAAATATTGGCAAAACAAGAACCATAATTAAACATTCTCACAATAAGTATCGCATTATTTATCAATAAAACAAAACAACACCCATTGGTTGACAAGGATAGCGTGCAGATATTAAATAATTGCGTGTTTAATCATTTTCAAGCAATTTATAATCGTGAAAGAGAAAAACGTGCTTGTGTGAAAGAGAAACAAACAGGAAATGTGATCTCCCACATACCCAAATAGCACAGATTTTCAACCACAACATTAATGTCCCTAGACCCTCAAGATTTACGAGAAGGAAAAAATATAAAACCTATAAAGACACGAAATAACAATAATGGTTAACGGGAAATTAAAGTTTCCTTAGATGACAGAACAGTTAAAGAATAAATAATGGCCAGCGGAGGAGCTTATATCAGCAATAGTCTGCAAAAAAGATGCAACCTTCCTTTTAACAACCCCAGAGAAAACCATCATTGAGCCATCCATCCAAGTTACCAGGAAGCAAACAAATATTTAAGAGGCTCTTTAAATGACAATTCATACCTTCCTTTCGTTTTCTTTTGAGAAGAAGAATGCTCGCCTTTAGCAAAATGAGCAAATATCTCAGTTTGTTGCAGAAGATATTTCAAGCGTCCCTTCCCCTTATTATTCTGCCATTCCATAACATTAAGTAGCTGTTTCTTATCTCGCAAAACCAGGAACAACATCAAAATTATTGTGTAACTATTGATTTAACAAACCATATCAGCATCAATTGCAGCATTTTGTGCATCCAACATATCCTGAATCTTCTGCTTCTTCATTTGTTGCATTTCTTTTAGTCTGGCCTTTTCACGCCTGCTAATATCGACTTTATCATCATCCCCGTCGTTACTTCCGTCCTGCGGGAAAAAGTGACAAAAACGTATAGCGTTGGAAAAATATACAGTTCCGGAAATACAAGCACGAGGCCGAACTTAAGGCATGCCACCATATGCTCAACTCTCCAGTGCTCTCAAGTTTCCAAATGTACAAAATAATCGAAATTTGGGTCAAAACCTAGTTAATCTAACCTAAGTAAGAAGTAATCCAGAGAAGGTACAGGAAAATTGAAAATCATAAACCCTACCGAGATCCGAGTAAAATTAACAAAAACGAAGACCGCATATTGAGTAACACAAGTCGAAATTTACCTCTTCCTCGCCATTTTCGACAGGTGATGCATCGTTATCTGAATCCTCGGCAGCTTCATCCTCGTCAGAGCCTGCCGAGCGAGCTACCGCTTCGAGCTCCTCCTCGTCCTCCTCCTCATTGATCTGCTCGTTAGTTTGCTCCTCTTCCTCCGACGAGCTCGAGCCATTGGACATGGCTTCATCGGAAGACACCTGTCGTTTCGAGGGTTTCGCCATAACTTTTTCTCGGACGCCGGGGGTGGGTTTCGAAAAAAGACTCTGAAAGAGAAGTGAACCGACTTCTAATTCTCGACCCACTGACCAAATGTAACGATACTTAACAACATGAATGTTTTATAGCCCTTGGATTGAAATCAACGAAGATGTGCGGGTCAGAACGATTTGTTACGTGGAACCATAATTTTCCCGCCAATTAAAAAGGAATTGCGAGTTCCCGCCTATTGCTGGGTTGGGCCTTTAATGGGCCTTTCAATTGGACATAATATGCTCGGCTCACTTACCTATTGCTGAGTTGGGCCTTTCAAGTGGACATAATACGCTTGGCCCACTTGCCTATTGCTGGGTTGGGCCTTTAATGGGCCTTTCAAGTGGACATAATACGTTTGGCCCACTTACCTATTGCTGGGTTTGGGCCTTTAATGGGCCTTAAAATTGGACCTAAGATCCTCGGCCCACTTAGCCATTGGAGTGGGAGAAATTTCATTAAATGTCCTATTTATCGAGTTAAATTGAGTATAATAAATTATTTAACTTTTTAATATTGCTTTTAACTTATTTTACCTTTTTTAATTTATGAACCTTCCACAATTTACAACTAGGGTTCTACTATTTTCAAATTTAATATATACTATTTTTTAAAAAATTAATATGCCAAATTTTAAAAGTTAAAAATTTTATTATATACAATTTTTTGTTACAAACAATTCCATCATTTAAGATTTGTTTATGATTTAATCATAAATTAAGTCTCACAAAACTGGGATTAACAATACAAAAGTCATTATCGCTCGTACAAATCAAATAATAAGTCGTAAGTTCTTACTAGGAGTTCATAACTCACTTCGAATCAAGATTGAATCACATATGATCATCATGTAAAATATTAATCGTTAAAATTTGATATATATTTAAAAGTACAACAAATAAAATTAACAAAACCAAATAGTGAAAGTACATTATCAAATTATAAACTTTAATAAAAAAAACAATTCAAGTAAATGAAAAATAAAAAAATATATATATTCTTGAAAAAAATAGAATATATTAAAGTAAATAGACGGTTAAAAATGGATCTTCGTCTCCGAGGGACGGAAGTCATAGCACCGCCGTTCATTCCGTCGTCGCCGGCAGCATCAACGATGAAGAATTCCAATGCAGCAGCCATAAGGATGCACATAAGAAACACCGCTAGAATCTTCTTATGCATGTCTCTTAATGCCTTTGGCGATGCTGGGAGAGATTTTTATTAAGATTTGTCTTAAATTGTCACGTCCTAATCATGAAAAATGGGTTCGTGAATCTCCTATACATGAACTTTTTCGAGTTCATTTGGTATTAATTATAACATTAATATTGTTTATATGTATATAAACATTTGTCTAGCATTGTTTTGAGATATGGAGTCATTATCATTTTGTATTTATCTAATGGCGACGTTAAGCCATACAACAAGGACCCATTATGCCCTACATGCTACATGGCTGGGACAAAGGATTGTGATACCACGAGGGTGGGCTAACTCAAAAAACGTAGGCTACAACTCGCCTACATGAAGCCGGAATCACTAGTAATCGTCGGTCCATACGGCGTTCATTCAAGTATGTACACACTACAAATTTAAAATAAACGACAAATTTTATATATTGAAAAGAAGAAATTACATTATAAAAATGACGTCACAAATAAACTTAATTTCAAAACAATAAATTAAACTTTGAACCTCAACCTTGGCGGCGGCAGCAGCAGCTCTTGTTTCATTTCATCCTCTTTTATCTGCAAGGCGTTTAAAAACGGTCCTTTATTTTATCTGCAAGACTTTTAAAAAGGGTTTTTGGTGGACGTGGGACGGACGGATCAGCTTCCGTTCCGTCGCTGCCTGCACCGTCGACGACGAAGAATTCCAATGCGGCGGCCATGACGATGCACAAAAGAAACACGGCAAGGATCTTCTTATTCATTTTTGTATCCTTTTTTTTTTTTTGTTGTGATTTACTGTGTTTATTTTATTTTGCAATTGGATGATTGTTTAGGGAGAAGAGAATGGCTATTTATAAAGCTATTATTTATTAAATTTAGATAATTTATTGCTAAAAATGGGGATATTTAGAGGAAGAAAAGGTCTTTTTCATGGATTGTTTATTTTCTTTAATTTTAATAATAATTATTGAAAATGGTAAATTTGGGTTCCTTCAACTAACTTCCCAAAGGAGAGGGAGATTCAATTCCTCGTTTTAGATTTTTTTTATTATAAAATAATATGTTATTTTCTTACGTGGAAATAAAATATGTTTATTTAATTTTACTAATTATGCATTATATATTCGTGTTCATCTCAATCCTTTTGTGATGCCAAATTCTATAAAGAGAGTTAGGTTAGTGAGGGGGAAATTTAATTGATTAATAAATAAAATTTAATAACAAAATGTTAATTATCATAAAATAATACTTAAATATAAACATTAAATAATTATCTATAAATTAAAAAGTCAAATTTAATATCTAGTTGCTACATTTAATTGTTAAGATGGTGTTTGAGTGTCTTCTGTTAGACGAACACGACTCTCTGCAATAGTATGATATTGTCCACTTCACGACTCTCCACAATGGTACGATTGTCCACTTCGAGCATAAGCTCTCACGGCTTTACTTTAGGCTTCCCCAAAAGGCCTCATACAAATGGATAGAATATTATTTGATTATAAACCCATGATCATTCCTTAAATTAACTTATGTGAGACTTTCATCATCCAACACCTTCGATCACCCTCCCCTTTCACCTGAATTAGTCGAGGATTTTCAATTGAGGGAATAGTTTGGGAGTTGAGATTGAAGATACGTGGGATGCTATCCCGCCTCTTGACCGAAGGGCCAACCCACCTCACACTCCTCCCTCCTCTAATGCTCATATTGAGGCGGAGCTTGCTTGCAAGCTTATCGCTCACGCTTGGTTCGTAAGAAAATTCTAGGTAGTTGGTCACCATAACTAAACATGATTTTTCATCGCTCGATAAAATGAATCTAAAACCTGAGGAAACCGAGATGCAACAAAATATGAAGCACATTATTCACCTTATAATATATATACATATCATACAATGGTGGTTCATCAAGAATGAAGCAATAATAAGGTTTTAATTCTTTAACAAAGATCAAAAGATTTTACTCCGGAGCAAGAGCATGTCGAAAGCTGGCCAACCTCAACTATCTTGCAGAAGAATCACCTTAATCAGAACCAAATTATTTTGCCTCCAAACTTTGCATTCGAGGAACGGGAGTAGCAAGGTCCCGAAACAACACGACGTTGCCTTCTGAATCGATCGACCCGTATTCGGCGATCACCGGGTCCATTACGATCCAGCATGTTGCAGGATCATCAGTTGGGAATTCCACCCCATAATAGGATAAATGATCCTGAATGCTGTTTCCAATTACAGATCTGCATTTAAAGACCCAAAATATCACCACAAGTTTCTAAGATGGCTGATTGTTCTTAAGTCATATGCTTCTTCAAACATGATCAATACTTGGTGATCAACATGTTGATGAGTAGATGAACTTCAGCATCAAAAACAGAGAAGATTAATAAGAACTTAAACCATAAAAGTTACTGTAACGCAATCCTCTTTGGGCTTTAAAACGCGTCTGTTAGGGGAAGGTTTCCACAACCTTATAAATGGTGGTTTGTTCTCCTCCCCAACCAATGTGGGACATCACAATCCACCCCCTTTGGGGCCCAGCGTCCTCGCTGGCACTCTTTCCTTCCTCCCATCGATCTGGGACCGCCCCCACATCCACCCCTTTGGGGCCCAGCGTCCTTACTAGCACATCGTCCGGTGTCTGGCTCCGATACCATCTGTAACTCCCCAGATCCACCGCTAGCAGATATTGTCCTCTTTGGGCTTTCCCTTTCGGGCTTTAAAACGCATCTGCTAGAGAAAGGTTTCCACACCCTTATAAATGGTGATTTGTTCTCCTCCCCAACCAATGTGGGATATCACAGTTACGGTAATGAAACTGAGGATGCTTCAAAAAATCGAAAACATCGACAAATTTGATCAAACTCGGTCAGTTTGAACTCTTCTCGTCAATCATTTCGGTATTCAAGATCACAAAACCAAAAACTTTATCAGTTCGTGATTTTTTCCGTTGGTTTCGAGGACGGTTGTAAAATATTACTCCCTATATTGACAACAAACGCTCAAACATTTACCTGCTACAATTTGGATCTTCACCCGAATCGTCACAGACCGTCTCGATGTAGGAGGCAAGGCGATTTGATGTAGATGAAGTATCCTGAAGCCATACCTGCAAGAGAGATGCGTCCACTAATATAGCAAGAGAAGAGACATCCAACTCTGCCCATTATAAAGCCTACCCACCGAGCTTACTAGGTTCCTTTTACAGAAAACTTATGCATAATTCACATATTCAAGATATAAGCAAAATGGTACCTCTCTAGGGAAGTGGTGATATGTTTTCCGTGGGATAATGGAAAAGTAAGGAGGCAAATGGGGCACGATATCGTGTTCATGTGTGACTCGAATGGTATCCGGTAAATGTTTGCTGTAGTACGAGGCAAAAACTGCGTTGCCAATACGAGGTTGGCCAAACGTCATAACTTGAACATTTGGCACATTATGATTAACCTGTGGAAAATGTAAATACTCTACTATAAGATAATTAATCCTATCCATAAACCTCCAAAACTAAACAAAGATGGCACTAAAATTTAAAACATGAACAGGAAGAAGATTTTTGCAAGCCGTTAACTCACTTACTATAAGATCAAGAGCACAAAAAGCAGCAATTGCTCCCCCCATTGAGTGCCCTGTGACAATGGTGTCAAGGTCCCCATAAACTTCCTTTGCTGTTTTTACTGCATTTAGAATTGCAGGGCGTATTGTTGTACAGTGATATGCACGATAAAATCCGCTATGTACCTAACATGGTCGAGACGCACGAAAAGAAATCAATGCGCTAAAAATCCTGTGGAAATAAATCAAGCACTACACACCTTTGCACCTTCCATTCCAGGATAATCTAAATCCAGCTGCTTCCAGAACAAGTCTTCTATCCAATTCTGTATGCTGCAAAATCAAGGAGACAAAAGGTTAACAAAATTTTCGCATCAAACGTGCAAGAATGTGTTTATCTCTGCAGATAGCGGATGGTATTTTCTTAAAAGAACAATGATATTAAATAAGCAGCCAAACGTTCAAATGACTGATCATTACCAAAGAAATCAGTTTAGAACAGAAGAGAAATTGAGTCTTCAAAGCAATAAAAAGAACCGTTAACAACATGGACAGTTTAAGAAACTCTGAAATTGGATAACAATTTCATATGGGCTTCTTGTGTAGCCAGCGAATCTAAACTACTACATTCGTCAACTAGTTTTAAAACGCGTCTGCTAGAGAGAGGTTTCCACACCCTAACAAGGAATGCTTCATTCCCCTCTCCAACCGATGTGAGACCTCACAATCCACCCCCTTGAGAGCCCAGCATTCCTCGCTGGCACACCGCCCAAAACCTGGCTTTGATACCATTTGTAACAGCCCAAGCCCACTACTAACAGATATTGTCCGTTTTGGCCCGTTATATATCGTCGTCATCCTCATGGTTTTAAAACACGTATGCTGAGGAAAAGTTTCCACACTCTTATAAGAAATGTTTCATTCTCTTCTCCAATCGATGTGGGACCTCACATAGATAATGTAAACACTAGAAAACAACAAAAATTTCTAGTTCGTTTTTTTCAACAACTAAATCTCCTCGTGTAGAATTGTACCTAGTTCCTCGTGTTCCCCTGAATGCAATTATAATAGCACGTGGATCCTTCGCTACTCCAACAAATGACTGCAGCAATTGAATATATTAAGATGGATATAACATGCAATTAAAAAATGCATGGTCGTTAACTACGCACCTGCAGGCAACTTTCAACATCTACAATCAGCTGCACAACTTCAAACCCCTGTATCAAAGGAAAATTAAGCATTAATGCCAAAACTTGAAAAAGTGAAGAGGTTGGAAGAACATATTCTCGAAATGAAATCCATGATACAGAAATTCTCTTTTCGGGAGCTGAAACCTATTGGTGATAAACCGTTTCATTTTTCTAAGTACCTCGGTGAGGCCACGGCATCGTGTACATGTCCATGTAAATAATGATGTCATATCAGAAATATAAACCTGAACAAAGATGCAGTTTTAGACTTGGTTAGATCTCACATGAAAATAACACTGCTTAACATTCTTAATTCTTATCAAGCAATTGCAATTCGGTTCCGAAAGTACTGGCTTCATCAACTTAAGAAACGTCGTGTTTACCCTTACATACACAATGGGCAAATTCAAATAAGGTTAACTTAATTTCTAATCAGAAACAGCTAGAACCAAAGAGTTTGTCACCCCTTGCGCCATCAGCTTCGCTTATTATAGAAAGGTATTAGGATAGTTTTACTGGAAGTGTATACTTTTCACTTTCTTAGACAGACAGTGCATTGCAAATGATAAAAATGCAGGTAAAAAGATCATCTCCAAAATATTCGTATAAAGGCCCAAGCCCACCGCTAGCCGATATTGTTCTCTTTGAAACGGGTCTAGGGAGAGGTTTCCACACCCTTATCAGAAATGTTTCGTTTCCCTCTCCAACCAAGGTGGCATCTCGCAAGCAATTCGACGACTGTTAGAAGTGTGAAGCGAACTTACTGCGGAAGCATATTCAACCATGATCATGGCAAGGGTGTGGTTATAAACAGATGAACTATTTGTCTCGTACTTCATCAGCTTCGGGTCTACGTTTGAACACAATTTCCAGTGAGTGAACTATTTAAACAAGTTCCAAATTGCAAACGAATTCCACAATTTTCTCTATTATCTCAAATTGCATACGTGAAATGCACAACTAAAAGAGGGCACGGGCGGCAGTCTCACCTCTACCGGCGGATAATACTAACAAGCAACCAAAGAAATAGAATAAAAACCATCCACGCGTTCCCATATACCTAGAAAGAAAGGGAATTAGAAAACAAAATTTCAGACAATATTCCGCGAAATTGATCGGATAGAACAGTTGACATATACCTCTTCATTTTGAAATCCAGATTTCTAGAATAGAAACTAAACAATTCTAAGGTAGGGCTTAAGAACTATCTTCGATGATCTGAGAAAATCAAGCAATCAATCAGGAAAGGGATAAATCGACAAGGTGGAGAAACGGGACATACAAGACTCTTGCCTACAAGTTACCGTCATCGGAACTCCGGCGAAGACTGTTTCCACCATTTCCGGTGACAGAACACGGAGATGTTGCGATTTCTTCGGAATGAAGTACAGAATCGAGGGAGACGAAAAGTTTGCTTGGCGTCCCCGAAAGTTCGAGGGAAACGACATTGACAATAAGGAGAACGAGGGAAATAAAATTCGTTTATTATATGTTATTGGTATAATTATTGGATAATGTAATAATAAATATACGTATAATCATAAAAAATATATATATATATATAGATATATTTAAATTTTAAATTAAAAAAAAAAGTGAAAAACGTTTGTAACTTATTTTTAAAATATTTAAACAAAATATTAATAATTTTCATCTATTTTAATGGATAAAGATATTATTAATATTTTTAAAAATTAAATAATTTTTTTAGATAGGAGTACCAATGTCATAAATATTTTTATTAATTTAATCTATATTATTTTAAAAATAAAATAAATTTTAAATTACACACTTCAGCCAATCCCACTCCCACGTAGCTTTTTGTTATTATGGGTTTATTTAGTTATTTTTAGTTTTTATTAAATAAAGTACATTTAAAATAATTATAAGTATAATATAAATTGATTTATTTGTTAGTGTTTAAAATAATTTTACAATTAATGATTGACAAAAACTTGCATTGAAATACCTAAATTGCCCCTAAATTGTGTTGATATTTATCTACAAGGCCATTACTTTACAGCATTGCACGTGCTGACTGACAGCTGTCGTGCGTCTATGGACAAATACAGTCAGAGGCCAGCTTTTTTTTTTTTTGTTGGTATTTTCCTATTTTAAATAGACGTTAATTGATAAGTTACGGGAAATTGCTCGATTATTTTTACGGAAATCTCATTTACTCGGTCGTTGAAAGTAAAACCGCGTATGCCATAAAGTTGGTTCAGGGAGCCACGTGTCGAAATCGCCGTTGGATCAGAGCCGACCATTTCTAGTCAGCAAGGATTTGGTCTCTTAACACGTGGCCGACAAATTCCACGACTTACCCGTAATGTTTTACCAAAAGTTCGGTCAGCAACTACCCGTCTACGGGCAGGGCAGGGCAGCTCACCATCTAATTAATGACAGCGACAATTTTTATCAGTTTTACCATCCAAACCAGCAGAGCGTCGAGATTCTGATTTCTGTGGAAGCCGATAATTATTAAAATAAAATAAAATTAAGGTACACGTGAGCGATGAGTCAGCACTCAGGCTAGACCTCTATATGCGTGCCACGTGTATTAACAAACAAAAGCCCTTTTCCGTAATTTCGTCGGCGAGGCTTTTGTCTGTTTGGATAAGTGGATAAGATTTTAGAATATGGAATTCCAATCAAGGAACCATAATAATTCAGTTATTAAAATAAGTGGTTTAAAAAAAATTATACAACTGGCAGACACACCGTGAGCTGACTTGGCTTTGGGTCCCACATTAATTAATCATTGACACGTCATCACAAGCCATCGAATTAATTATATTGAATGGTCTTAATCTTGTGGTTAATACGAAAAGAAGAAGAAAAAAAATTCTTTTCTTTTTCTTTTAATTAACAAAAAATAAGTAATTCCGCGGTATAACTTTGGACTTCTGAAATACTGCCACGTGGCATTGTCATTTTCTTGCTTTTTCTCTTTTTCATTTTTCTTCCTTCAGTGGCGTTTTCTTATATAAATTCAAAGCTTCCCCACCCATTTGGCCTTCAATTTGAGAGCTCCGTTTTACCTTTCGCTAAAGCTATCTTAATTTTTTTCTTCTTGCCGTTTGAGAATCTTTGTTTCTCAATAGTTCATCGACTTTCGTCTTTGGATTTCGGAATCGATTTCTGTTTTCTTGATCCTGATTTCTTCGGTTCGTGCGTGGATTTTTGTTTGAACGTTCCGTTTCATTTCATCCCGATTATGGAGGTTTCGGTGATTGCAAAATCTCAAGCGAAGATTGCCGGAGCCGATTTTGGTAACAGAGAGTTAGGGCTTTTGAATTCGAAAGTTGATAGTAAGATTTTTGGTTCAAAATCGAAGATCTGTTTCACTAGGAGTTCGAGGTTTGAAAAGTTGAGAATCCGATTATCGACGAAAGCCGCACAGATGGAACCAGTTCAATCTCAAAACGTTGACGTTGGAAGAAGATCCAAATCAGTGAGTACTATTATACTTCTTCTTAATAGTGTTTTCGTTGCTTTTCCCCTTTGATATCGTCTTGTTTGGAGGCTGAGAAGGCTTGAATCTGTTAGCCGTCAGATTAATTGATGAAAACTGCAAGGCTGAATGCAAGAATCCTTGTTTTATATTAACTCGTAGTTCAGTTTTTAATTACTCTTTGCTGTCTTCATTGAGTATAAAAGTTCCAATGGTTATGATTAGATCTCATTAACTTTGGCTGTTTATATTAAATGAACGCTAAACACAAAAGCTTCTTGATGCTCTCCGTAGCTTGTAATTATCAGTATTAATGGAGAGTTTGAACACAGTACTTCCTGCTATGATATTGCTATGCATCTCAATAGTTGATGTGCGTTGGCTAAAAGTTGGGAAGATCCATTGATATAAAGATTTTTGGGTGAATTTAAAGCGAGAAACATGTTTTAATTTTGCTTGCTTAAGTTCATTATTGACAGTCTTTTTCATACGTTTTTGCAGCTCGAGGGTGTAAAATTGTATGTCGGTTTGCCGTTGGATGCAGTTTCCACGTGCAATGCGATAAACCATTCAAAGGCAATCGCAGCAGGGCTTAAGGCTCTGAAGCTGCTTGGCGTAGAAGGTGTCGAGCTTCCGGTGTGGTGGGGAATCGTTGAGAAAGAAACTATGGGGAAATATGAATGGTCAGGCTATCTTAACCTCGCAGAGATGGTCCAAAATGCAGGGCTCAAGCTTCATGTTTCACTCTGCTTCCATGGATCTAACCAACCAAGAATTCCTCTTCCTGAATGGATCTCGAAGATCGGTGAATCCGATCCGAACATATACTTCACCGATCGGTACAGGCAGCAATACAAAGATTGCTTATCGCTCTCTGTCGATAACCTTCCTGTCCTGAATGGAAAGACTCCAATCCAAGTTTACCATGAATTTTGTGAGAGCTTCAAGTCTTCATTCTCAAATCTCATGGGCTCTACAATCTCGGTAAGAACTAAGGAATACATTTTCATTATTATGAGACCTTTTAGAAAGTCTAAAGCAAAGCCACGAGATTTCTAATAATAGTCTTTTTCGGATTGCATTTAGCCTTCATTTTATGGCTTTATTTGGGTTTCTATTACTTATTGTTGCCTTTTGATCAATTTCAGGGTATCTCCATGAGTCTCGGACCAGACGGTGAGCTTCGGTATCCGTCTCAGCGACAACCAAAATCACATGGTGTTGGAGAATTTCAGTGCTATGATAAAAACATGCTCAGCAATCTCAAGCAACACGCTGAAGCAAGCGGGAATCCTTTATACGGTCTTGGAGGTCCCCATGATGCTCCGAGTTATAATGAAATGCCAAATGCTAACAATTTCTTTAAAGATCATGGCGGTTCATGGGAGTCTCACTATGGAGATTTCTTCCTTTCATGGTATTCTAGCGAGCTTATTGACCATGGTGATCGCCTTCTTTCTCTTGCTTCATCCATCTTCGGCAACACCGAAGCAACCGTTCATGGGAAAGTTCCATTGATGCATTCCTGGTACAAAACTCGATCGCACCCCAGCGAACTAACAGCTGGGTTCTACAATACCGCCAGCCGAGACGGATACGAGGCTGTTGCGGAAATGTTTGCTAGGAACTCAACCAAAATGATCTTGCCTGGAATGGACTTATCAGATCAACATCAGCCTCAAGAATCACTGTCGAGCCCCGAGTCATTAATATCTCAAATCAAGTCAGCTAGCAGAAAGCACGGGGTAATGTTGTCGGGGCAAAACTCATCAAGTTCGGGAACTCCCGGCGGGTTCGATCGGATAAAGAACAATTTGGAAGGGGAAAGTGTGGAGCTGTTCACATACCAGAGAATGGGAGCATACTTCTTCTCTCCAGAGCACTTTCCTTCCTTTGCTGAATTCGTCCGTAGTGTCCATCAACCTGAACTGCACTCAGATGACCTTCCAATCGGAGAAGACGACACCGCGTCTTCGTCACCCGCCAGTTCCGTGGCCGAAGAACAGATGCAAGCAGCTTAATAGAGGGCGTAGAGTATCATATAATCATAGTAATGTAAAAATAACTTTAGTTCTTCAAGGCTTGAGATTAAATTAATACACTTCAGATTGAGGATTTAGATATTACACATCCTCCAGAACGCTGTAAGATTCTAAATTAGATAACCAGAAAGGTTGTTTTAAAGTAATTCAATTATTAATTATGTATCATAGAAGAGATTCATATGAACGATAAAAGAGGAAATGGAAAAAAAAAAAAAAAAAAAAAAAAAAAAAAAGGAAAAAGAATTCATTATTTACACAAACATGAAGAAATATACAAATCACACAATCAAATAAAGAGTCTTCGAATTTCGCAAGTTTCTCTGCGATTCAATCCCTCAAAAAAAAGAACCCAAAAAAAAAAAAAAAAATTAAGCACTGCAAAGAAACCACCACGAAAGAAGCAAACATCCTATGAGTTTTGGTACTTACCCTTCTTCTTAACTTACCATTTTATTGCCTGAAGCCATTAGTAGAGCATCCAATTGAGCATCCCTTCCCTGCATCACAAATGAAAATCAGGATCAATAGTTCTTATAAACACAATGATTCAAATTTTTGGTCATATTTACTCGTTGGGGGGTTCCGTACTCGAGCAGTGAAAACAAACGATGAATTCGGATATGTCAAGCTTGCAACAAAGCCAAGAATCGAGAACATAACGTCATGCTATGTATATGCTAGAAACCAAAACATTTTCGATCGAAACAGTTTATAGAGTCGTGGAACAAAACTAAATCTTGAATGATTCCCAAGGTTAAGCGACATTTTCGTTATATTTACTCGTTCATCTATCAACTCAACTCAGCTTGCCAGGAGAGTTCCAAACTCAAGCAGTGAAAACAACCCATGAATTTAGATATGTCGGGCTTACAACAGCACTAAGAATCGAGAACATAATGTCGAAACAAAACATTTTGGATCAAAACAGTTTATAGAGAGACAAATTACAAGGAATAGAAAAAAGCAGCCCAGAATGTGAAGTGAATGTGATGGTTTGGAAAATGTATAAGAAATGGATAGTCGTAGTAGTGACCATTTTGGGATCATACTTGAATATATGAGTTTGTCGTCGTGCTCGGATTAACGAAAAATTAGGATAACATGAAGCTATAAAGTAGAGTAGATAAATTCTAAACAGACTCCTAAACTATATTTAAATCAGTAGAGTTTGTACCTGTTAAATGATGGGGCTGTCATTCACAAGCAATCTTGGTGTCAAAGCTGCTGAGGCAGATTGCAAAAGCCTGAAAAGTCGAGATCGGGTAACGAAAATCCATGGTGAATAAATCCTTCCCCACTTTTCCAAACTGAAGGATGATCTTCTCTTGTTCTTGTGAAGGAGGTTCGGTTTCCGAAGAAGCGACAAGTTGAAAATTTTTCACGGAAGCAATCGTAACTCGTCCATGAAAATTCAAACACCAGCATTGAAGCTGCTCGTGCCACCTGGGAGTCTTGTTTCTCAGCACCAGCATTTCATCTTTCTGACTAGCTAATGGTTCAGCAAGCAAGCTATCTGCATTTGATTTCGACCTTAAGAACGGGAACGATGGAAACAGTTCCACATTGCTCAATGAGAGCTCGGTCGGTGTCGGAGCCACTCCTCCAGGTTCAACCGCAGAAGCGGGAATAGCGTCCATGATACACTGCATTCTCCTCGGACCCCTGCTTGTTAATCACATCAACCATTTAGGATTTGCAAGACATCTAAAGAAAAATAGTCATCCAAACAAAGAATCACCATAAATCATAATAGCCTTTGGATTACCTTGATCCCAATACATTTAGTTCATACGAAATGTGAGCAACTGGATAGTTCCCAGAAGGGAATTTGGGCGAAACTTGTTTCAAATTCACAAGCCTCGTGGAGCGACTTTTTGTGATCTTCGCTCCTGAATGTGGCGGTTGCCCGTCGAAGATTGTGAACTTAGTTCCTAGGAAATTAGATCTGTTCTCACACAAGGAAAAATGAAACTCTCAGAAACATATTCCAAAATGTACATCTAAATCATAACATCACAGGTATTCAATAGCATACCTCAACTTCCCGACATAGGTGCTGCTCCCTTTCGACAAATCCTCGGCGTGTAAAGAGATAATATAGTCTGTGTAGGTCGGTCGCTTGCATTTCCGAGCAGCAAGAAGAAACTTACCATCATCATTTAGTGCTGTCATGTAGGCAATTCGGCCATTAAGAAACTTACAATTCGGACAAAGCTAAGAAACTTCAAATTACCATAGCAATTACTCACCATTAGTCAAACTGAGGAAGAGATAATAAGTTTGATTGGATCTGTTTCGCTTTATGAAACACTGTAGAAGAGGATCCCTTGGACCAGGCTGCAAGAACAGATTATGAAAAAACATCTTATAATGTGTGATTTTTTCACACGATCAAACCAGTGAATATCAATTAGGCACTTGAAGCTTCCAACAATTTGTTAACTAAAACATAAACTAAGACTAAAATCCTTCTTGAAACAACGAAAAAAATCCTAATAAACATGAACAGACAGCATAAAAATTTCCAATTAGTTCAAAATCATACCAAATATATCCTAAATCCATCAAATCGTCCAAAACCCCCAAAATTTACAAGTAGCGCGGAATACTCGCTCACCTGCTTGATAGAGATCGGGAACGTTAACTTGCCGGAAACCTCCGGCGTTTTGACGATCTCCTTAGTGATGGCCCGCCAGCTCCGGCATACTCCAGCGCAAGCGACGACACTCTTCCTCCGTGGCCAAGAAGTCTCCGATGCCTCGATTCTCATAAGAACCTCCCTGAGAAGCTCCTGAGGCATATTGGCCCAGCAGCTCTGGACGAGGCCGTCCGTTGGCTCCGGCGCCGTGCCGTCCTGCACCACGCGGCGGGAGCGGGACCTCATATCTTGAATGATGCTCTTGAGAGACATGAATTGGACGGATTTCTGGTGGAAAACACGATGCAGATGGAAGAAATGATCAAAGAAGGAGCGGAAAATTGGAGATTCCCGATGCCAGAGAGGCCATTAGAGGTATGTGGATTTCGCTTCGAATCCTCTGGGGATTGGATATGGGAAAAATGGAAGAGAGTGAGATAAATGCATCTAACTCGGAAATTTTTGGCCTGGATTTTTTTTTTTTTTTTCTTTTTTCTGATCTGGGATTGTGAAAAAAGCGGAATAAATGAAAGAGGGGACCGGCTACCGGCTTGGCGATTTATTATTATTATTATTAAAAATAAAATAAAATAAAATAACAGCTTCGATTATTCTGATAATTGCGACAAAATGGGTCGCTCTTATTATGGCTTTGGAGTTAACGACGTAAATGAATCCCAAATAATCACATATGTATTAATTACCAATTTTCAAATTTTTAAAAACACGTAATATCCATATTTTTATTTATTAAATTAGATTTTCAAATTTTTTATCTATTTAGTGTGTTTTTTTTATTTATTATTTTTTAAAATTTCATTAAAAATCAAATAATTATCAAACGTGCATTAAACAATTAAATGACATTCAATACAATTTGAAGCCCGTTGGCTTATTAAACTAGCCAAACATAGTAAATAATGTATTTAATTTAAGTCAGTATTTTTTTAATATAATTTTATACCATAAAATTTAGTCTATTTAATAAAATAATCATTCAGAACATTTGTTAAGTTATAATTAATCGAAAAAATTGCTAGCAAATAATACGTTTTTATTATTCAGTGTATAATAATGATAATGATAATACTAACGGATTGACTTCTGCTTGAGTTTGTTGGGAGGTTTGAATTTAAATTAAAAAAAATAGGTTACCAATTACAATTATAAAAATTAAATAAAACAAATAATGAATGACTTGCCTCACGACCATTGCTGTCTTTCTTTTAATTATTCAACTCGTGAATTTAATGTTTTATTTTTAAAAAATAAAATTTTCAATTTACGACTGATAACAATAATTATTTTCAAATTGAAGAAAGGTTTATTTTAATTCAAAATAAAAAAAGAAAATTATAACTTGTTATCGTGGTTCAAATAACCCGTCTATTAATTAAAATTTAAACTACATTTTAAACCTAATCTGATTTGTTTACTTATTTGTCTGTGGCTGATTTTAATTGACTCTGTCTATGTGAATAAATAATCGAGCCAATTGAATTTTATTTTAATTAACTGTAAGAAGAGTAAGATTCGGGGTAATGTTATTTTAAGATTTCATATGTACTTTTTTTTTTAAACGAAGTATTAAAGCTAAAGAGTATTAATAAAACATTTAAAATTCGAGTGTATTTTACGCTATTAAAAGTTCAAGGACATGTTTGAAATAAAATACTAATGATTTTCATTCAAAATTATCCATAAAAAAGTATTTTTTTTAGAATGTTATTTAAATTTTTAAATATTTTTCATTTGTAATTTATTAATAAAATAAATAAATTAGGACCATGTTAAAATATTGTAATACGTCATCTAATTGATAATTGATAATGAATAACTCACTTAACATTTTATGAAACTTAAGAGATAAACATTAAAAATAATAAATTTAAACTTTTAATTACATGATATATTTTAAGTAGTTACACATATTTTTTCTTAATTAAATAAATAATTATTTTACAAAGCCTTCGTATTAAATTAATTATATAACTGGCCTGGAATGGACGTTGACCCCATTTTCTCATCCTACCTTTGTCCATTTGAGGAAAGATTCGACGGATAAGAACGTCGTCGTTTTCATTACCGGTTCCCTCCTTGTAAATCGGGTGAGGCGAGAATTAGATGCTCGCGCCAGTAAATTTATATATATTATTATTATTTATTTTTTTTTTTTAACGGAAATGGTTTAGGTTCCTATCTTATCTTCTCACACAATTAAAAAATGTCATGGTTATTTATATATATGCATTTTATTAAATTAATTTACTATTTTACAGAGCAAGACTTTACAAATTTCCAATTTTACTTTTATCAATTTATCGTGGGATAAATTAAGGTTAAAAGAAAAAAAAAATGAAGTAATTATTTCGCTAAATTATTTTAAAATATATATTCATACACTTTCTTTATTTAAAATATTTTTTAAAAAGTAGCAATACTAATTACAATATTTTATAAATGATATAAAACTAATATTAAACTATAACTTCATTGGAATAACCTATTTGATCGTGACTTAAAATGACATTTTTAGGTTGGGCTAATTTCTATTGAATTTGGGTTGAATCGAAAAAAAATTCAGGTTAGTTCACGGTTGACTTTTTTTTTTCGAGTCGAGTCAACCAACCGGTAAATATAGCTCCAATTCAACCTTGTCATACTTTTAAGATTATTATAAAAATAAAAAACATTTGACAATGAATATAATTTTTTAAAATTATTTAAAAACACAACATATATTTATAATTATAATATTTGGAGATTCAAAGTTTTTTTAGAAAGGGTTAAAGAAAAGACAAATATATTATTTAAAATTACGGACTAAATGTGAAAATTTAAAGTTTTATTAGATATAATGTTAAATTTTAATTTAAAAAAAACAAAATATGTCAATAACTTATTAAATAATATTAAATTTGAGAAATACATTACTTCGCGATTAATTAAAATGATTTAAAATTTTAGAAAACTATTAAACAGCAAGGCTAAATTTGTAATTCTACCCAATAATATAAAATTAAAAAAAAAAAACTAATTAAAATAGACAGCATTGTGCAGTTGGATGTGCCGCCACTTGCGCCATTTCAGTTGCATAAAGCTTGGAGGCAACTTCACCAAAGTTGTAAACAATTTGATTGGCAGAGGGCCCACACACAATTCCACCAACTCCATTCACAATTTATATTTCAACACCTTTTTTAAAGCCTAAATAAAATCAATTTTCAGATTTTTTTTTAACATAAATTAAATAATTAAATAATATAACAACAGAGTTGCATTCTTTTTATTATGCCATTTATAATAATTATGGTGTAACGTGATATATCTATTTTTATATAAGTTGACGTTTATATATCATGTGTTTTATAAGCTAGCTTTAAAATTTAATAAACACGGAAAATTAGTAAATATATAAATAATGGTATTCATTTGATGTAATAATCCAACCCATTTATAAATTCGTTTCAGCTTGCTGATTCATATTTTTTTTTGGTCGAATTAACCTGACCAACTGTAAATAGGGTTATAACTCAATCCAACCCTATATGACTTGAGTATTTGAATTTTATGAAATTTTAGTTACAGGTACTATGGATAAGTAATTTTTTTAAAAATAATTAAAAAAATAATAACCCGACAATATAACTCCAATTCTAACCCGACAATTTTAGTTACATGTATCATAAAATAAATTTTAATTTTAAAATCATAAAACTAATTTTTTTTTTTTTTTTTAAATTTTAAGCATCAAATTTCCAATTCTAACTGAACATATTTATATTGATAATAATAATAACGACCAATGTGTTCAATGGGGCCCACCAATTTAATATCCAACGAACCAAAACATGAAGGAAGCTCATTGGGTCCCATGCTCTTCAACGTCTGTGGGCTCCATATTCTTTTTTTTCTTTTTTTTTAAATAATAAATAGAAAATTGTGAAAGCCTTGGTGGGCAAGATCATACTAACGAACCCACGCGAGCGGCTGGCGAAGAAGAACGACCAAGGAAACAAACCCTGGCCCACCACCACCACCCCTTGCAACGTGGCAAATTTACAAAAGATCACACAGGATCCATCTCCACGTGGCACTAGATAAACGGAGTTACAAGTCTATTAAAATGCGCACGGCCACAGCATATCCGACTTTTTAAAATTAAGTAATAAAACAGAAAACAGAGTGATTAAAGGGGGCGCATAAGATTGACTCGTGCGACTAAAATTGCCGCTTAATTGTCGCGATCAGTCGGAGTTATTCGGTTAAAAAATCGCGATTTCAACAGGCTTTTGTCGGGTGTAGCCGAGTCAGAAAATCAGAGCATGCTGGCCTGGACGTCGAGCTTGGCTTTGAATCGCCGATTTGCCCACAAGCTAATTAATTAATCGTACGAATCCAATTAATTACTTATTAGGGAATAAATTAAAGGTAAGTTTTATCTCATAATCGTGTGACGAGACACTATATCTTTTTTGTATTCAAATACTTTGACATATCGATATATGTTGCTCGTACTTTTAACAAAGTCGATATACATCGAACCATCCAAATAAGCTCGTGGGCTACCAATCGATTAGACAAAGACAATAAACACGCATATTCTTAAGCACGATCGAGATTTTTTATGCATGCTGCTAAAAAAAATCTATGTAAGGTCCACCTAGATTTTCGTATCCTTCGCTAAACAATGTTTAAACGTCGATGTGATGTTTATCTAACACAGTTCAGTACTCGAGCGTTTTCTCAACAAGGGTGTTAAAAGAACTCCATTAATCCAACTCAATCCCGAGTTGTGTTATATTCAAATAAATAAAAATTTGAACCAAATAATCTTATGGTTAATATATATATATATATTATTTTTTAAATTATTTAATTTTCAAAAAAATTAAAGATTTTTAAAATATATTAAATATTTAAAAATAAATAAACAAAATTCTTTTTTTTTTTGGTTAGAAGAATTTAAATAAATGACTAATTATTTAATAAAATTTATTTAATTACAAAAAATGGACAATTTAATAATTAAATTAAACTTAAATATGTGTAATTGCCATGATTACCCCCAAGGAATTGCTTGGTTATTCGAGGTTATCAATTAGCTGTTATTTATTATTATTTAATTGAAAAGATTATTGATTTGCTATTATTTACTCGAAATCTTCTTACTTTTTTAATTTGACCATTTATTTTTGTAATAAATAATTAATTTTATATATTTTAAAAAACCTCATTAAATATTATTCAAATTAAAATTAAAAAAAAAAAAGCTTTTGCTTACACAGAACAGGGCATTTATTCATATAATAAATAATCCGTACATTTTTTCACTCCGACCAGATTTTGAAGTGGGGAACCTAATGAATGCAGGGTTAAACAACTGGAACCACGAGGGCTCAGGGCTCGCTCAGATCCACCCCGCCCGTTCGATCAAATCTACACCTTTAAATTTTAACTTCGACTTAGCTTCTTAAATCAACGGTTTAGATTGTTAGCTAAAATTACTCGATCTAAATACATGTTTAAGCCCACTACTGATTTGTTCTGATCCATTACGTATCGTTGTCAGTCTACAATTTTAAAACGTGTCTACTAGAAGTAGGTTTCTACACTTTTATAAAAAATGTTCCGTTCCTCTCTCGAACCGATGTGAGATCTCGCTGTTAGAAGAATACAGCTCTGATACCAACTGACACAATATGTACCACTAAAAATGTGAATAGATATTAAAATATTATTACTCAATCAAATAATATAGATTTAAGAATAACAAATAGAATTTGGATCGAAGGTTATTCTTAGTTGATATTCACGTAAGATACTAACTAATACTTCCAACCAAATAAAATATAAACTAATTAAATCTTGAAAATAAAATAAAATATACTACAAATCAAATAAAAATATTAACTGAATCTAAGATATATTATATAACTAATATATTTTCTAAATATTATCTAATTACGAATATTTTAACTAATTCAAACTAACAATAAGTTGCACTAAATTTTGACACTCCAACCACTGTACCTAATTGTAGCTTCTAAGAGTGAAGACTATTTTAGGTATCTTATTTTTGCTTTATCGACATCCCCGTGTATCTCCTACGACATGGGTATGTACTCGTTGCATTAAATATTAATTGATTATGAATATCTTGACTAATTCAAACTAACAATAAGTTACACTAAATTTTGACACTCGCAACCATTGTACCTACTTGTAGCTTCTAAGAGTGAAGACTATTTTTATATATCTTATTTTTGCTTTATCGATATCCCTGTGTATCTCCTATGACATGGACACGTTTCGTACTCGTTGTTTCTAGAAGTGAAAATTATGTCCACGATTTTTTAAATTTTTTATTATTAAATAGCGTTTTTTCACTTTCTCGAATATAAGATTGTTCAGAGTCGAGCAAGAGGTTATTAAAAAAAAAATAATAATAAACTTAAAATATTTTATTATTAAATAGGGGTTTTTCACTTTCTCGAATATTAAATTGAAAATTTGAACTGTATTTGTGCATATTTTATTTCTTTAAAAAATAAACAAAGAAAAAAAAAAGAAAAAAAAAGAGAGGAATTTCCATTTGTGGGGGAAGGGAAGATTCTATATACGACAAAATGATACACGTGGGTCCCACTTTGTTTCCCACATTCTCTCCCCCTCTTTTCCTTCCAAAGAATGCCATTCTTCTCCAAGCTGTAGAATACAAACAGAGCCATGGTACTAGATAATCTCTGCCCTTAATTTCATCTCGATCATAGCCATTCCCCAACGGATGGTTAAGATTCCTCCGATGTTCGAAGTTTGCTCTACACTCAGCCGTATATAAATGCCTTCCACTCACTGCCCTTCCTCATTCTCATTCCCTCGCTTTTGTTTCGCCAAATTCCAAAACGTAGAAACCGAACCGGCCAACAGTCTTTGCTCCATTTTCCTTCCAATTATCGCCTCCAGAATTCACGTTTTCGGTTTTTTTTTTCTCGTCGATTTGGTTGAATCAATGCGATTTCTTGTTTGAAGTTCGGAAATCGGCTGCAGAATTGAATCAGTTTTTGCGATTAAGTTTCTGTTCATCTGAATGCTCGAGTTCTTGGTGAGTAAGGTTTTTCACTGGATGAATTAGTTTTCAATTTCCATTACTGTTGTTCTTTGAACTTGCTACTGTTTCGGCTTTTTTTTTTTTTTTTTTGCTTTACGTAGTTTGAAATTTTGAACTGTTTAACTGTATTGGTCATTGCTCTGTTTCTTGACGGGAAAGCTGATTGAAAAGAAAACGGAACTTAGGTTAGATTCTGATTGCTATTCGCTAGGTGTCTTTATTATTACGATCTCTGGTTTTTCTTCTGATCTCTGGAAGCAACGAAAACAGTTAGACTCGTTTTTTCAGAATCATTCTCTTACTTAAGCAGCGGAAACAGTGGATCCGAGTTATAAAATCCAGATTTCTGAGACTAAGACTTCGAAATTTATGTTGTGCTTCATTTTCCAGCTTATGCTCGAAGCATCAAATGCGAGTTTGGAACTGAAGTGAACTTGATAAGCAGGATTTCGACTTGCTATGGCGTCTGAAATGATTGTCGAATCAGGCTCGTCGATAATAGATTTTGGGATGGAGTTAGTCGCGGATCATACTTCGGTGGTTTCTTTAAACTTATTTGTAGCTCTTCTTTGTGGTTGCATTGTTGTTGGTCATTTGTTAGAGGAAAACCGATGGATCAACGAGTCCATTACAGCCCTTGTCATTGTGAGCTTATAATGTTCCGATTCTTCATTAACTAAGTATTCATGTGAAATGAAATCGATAATTTAAAGGTGTTGAAATTGTGGCAGGGGTTGTGTACCGGCATCATCATATTGCTAACAACTAGAGGGAAAAGTTCGCATTTATTTTTGTTCAATGAAGAGCTTTTCTTTATCTATCTCCTTCCGCCTATCATTTTCAATGCCGGGTGAGTACGGAGTTCACTTTCCTCCAAATGGTTCGATTTTATAATTTAATCATATGTTGTACTGTCATCATCTTCATGATGTTTTGAATTGAACTTTCATTTTCGCTTTCATGGTTCTTCTGTGAGTTCATTAGCTGTGGCTTAGGTCTTCAGTATTATTGTGTTCGTGAATTAAGGGTTAGAGAAGCAAACTTTTTAATCATGTCGTTTGTTTGTTGAAGGTATCAAGTGCATGATTAAGTTGGTTTTCTCATGTCATAGAACATTTAAGGAAGCGTTTTAAACAAACTCATAATCTAAGCAATCTGATATTTTTGAACAACAATTTTAGTGATCATCATATTGCCCTCTCTTAACTAAGCAAACATGACAAGCTTTTCTTTTCCTCAGTTTCCAGGTCAAGAAGAAGCAGTTTTTCCGCAACATCATGACCATAGTGCTTTTTGGTGCTTTTGGCACTCTCATATCCTTCTGTATTATATCATTAGGTACAATCTATACCTGTATATAGTTTTATTTTCTTAAACCTTACATGTGTTTAAAGGTTTAATTGTAGTAATATGCGAAGTATGCTTTGAAGATGCACTTGAGGAAAGGAAAACGTTAATCAAGAAACTAAATAAACATAAGGTGTTAAGTTCGAGTAAACTTAAGGGATTTGCTCTGTTATCTAAGGTCCTCTATCTCTGAGTAACGCCTATCCAGAAGTAGTGTGTTTGAAACTTCGAGTGGGCTTACTGAGCAAAATCCTTGATGTCTCCAAAGTCTGAGCCTTGAAATTTTTTTTACAGTTCTAGTTTTTGGTCTAATGATTGTTTCCTTTCCTCTACTGACCAGGCGCTTTGCACTTCTTCCAGAAAATGAATATTGGTTCTCTTGATCTTGGAGATTATCTTGGTATGCTCAAAGTAGTTCTACTTTTCTGTAAATTTAGTTCTACAATGCTGATATTAATTTATTTGTCCGGTTTTCGCCCGTTTGGTCAGCTATTGGAGCTATTTTTTCTGCAACAGACTCTGTTTGTACCTTACAGGTTAGAAACTCTTCAGTTGGATTTTTTTTTTTTTTTTTGCTTCATCTTAACAACCTACGAATAGGTATCTAGGTGGAACTTTTGTCGTAGAATGGACAGAAAACGGATTGATATTAGTCCGATCTAATTTAGATCATTATTAAAGATCAATCTTGAACCATACGGATTTTTCTTTTTTCTGATATAAGAAGTACTGGATTTCACTCATTAAGTTTTTTCATTTTCTGTTTGTTGCTGCAGGTTCTTAATCAGGATGAGACCCCTCTCCTGTATAGCCTGGTTTTTGGGGAGGGTGTTGTAAATGATGCCACTTCTGTTGTGCTATTCAATGCAATCCAGAACTTTGATCTGTCTCACATGAATTCAAGCATCATTCTGCAATTCATTGGGAACTTTTTGTATCTGTTCATTGCAAGTACCGTGCTGGGAATTTTAGTAAGTCTCTCCAACTCTATTGATTTTATCAATTCTCTTTGTAGTTGTCCTTAAAATCAGAACATAATCCTAATAATCTGCAGGTTGGCCTCCTTAGTGCATACATAATTAAGAAGCTCTACTTTGGCAGGTTGGTTGATCTCTTCCATTTGGTCTATTATTTTGAATTTTATTTTATGATGCTATGATTTATATATATATTTCTCTTATTCAGGCATTCTACTGATCGTGAAGTTGCTCTTATGATACTCATGGCGTACTTTTCTTATATGCTAGCTGAAGTAAGTCGCTTCAACTTCTGTCATTTTTTTTTTCTTTCTTTGATTTTATTTTCCTCTCTATGGTAGTTGAATTAAGTAGATTTTTATTGCAGCTCTTCTATTTAAGTGCAATTCTCACTGTATTCTTTTGCGGTATTGTTATGTCTCACTATACATGGCATAACGTAACTGAAAGTTCCAGAGTTACTACAAAGTAAGTCAACAAGATTTCATTCATTCATTCATTTTTTTGGGCAGTTTTTTCGTGTTTAATTTACGCAGCTCTGACGTCTCAATTCTTGTTGCACATTACTGCAGGCATGCTTTCGCCACTCTTTCTTTTGTTGCTGAGATCTTTATCTTTCTTTACGTTGGCATGGATGCTCTTGATATCGAGAAGTGGAGATTTGTTAGCCACAGGTACTCATAATTTCATATCGGCTAACAATAAATTAGCCCACTGACCAAGCTTAAAATTTAAAATGTTCCCATTGCATGCAACTTTGATGTGTGATTTATGTTGTTCTAAGTTAGCCAATGTTAGTCCAAAAAATAGGTCGCTATCATGTTTGGTTCATATTGATATGGACTAAAATTAGGAGTCGTAATTGATTAAGACTTAGATAAAACTATGAAAATTATAAAACTAAATTTGTAATTCATATTGTTTGTTAATCATTATATTTTTTATTTTTTTGTTTGGAAGACTAAGCTTAAAACACTACTCTCGCTTCCTAAACTCTTCAACAGTAGGAGCCCTAAAGAGGAAAAGGGCAGGAGCATTGACGCTTTTTAAACGCAAAGATTTTTTTTTCTTTTTTATTTGTCAAAATCCAAGGAAGAAGTTTCGAATATGAACCAGTGAGTGCATTAGACATTTGAAAGACTATATAAAACTTAAATCTTTCATCCCAGTTTTAAAATAGATTGTCTGTGTCAAGACTCCTATTATTGCTTTTTGGTTCTTCCCCCAATCGCCCCCGGAGGGGTCAAGCTTGGAGACATTTTGTTTTTTTTTTTTTTTGAAAACATGACTTCTATTTAAATGTGATTTTAAGCAAGGTGAAAAACGTCCCAAGAAATTGTGAAGAATGGATTTCAGTCTTTTGTTGTATTAAACTCCAATCATTCCTTTTTTTTTTTCCTATTAGTCCGGGGAAATCAATTGGGGTGAGCTCAATACTGTTGGGACTGGTTCTGGTTGGAAGAGCAGCCTTCGTTTTTCCATTATCCTCCTTGTCCAATCTGACCAAGAAGTCCTCGCATGAAAAACTCAACTTGGAACAACAAGTAAGCCATTTTTGTCGGTCTGGGTGTTTTATCTGTCTTGCTCATTACTGAGCCAACTTATTTTTCTTTTGACAGGTCACTATTTGGTGGGCTGGTCTCATGCGTGGTGCCGTTTCAATGGCACTTGCATACAATCAGGTTTGCCAAATGACCTACCAAAATTGAAATTTTCGTTTGATTTTGGTTCATAAATTTTAACAATACTCATTTTTTCAGTTTTCTTTTGGTCTTTTCGTCTATGAACTTTCAAAATATTTCTTTTAATCCATAAATTTGTGTTGGTAGTTAAAAATTTGCTACCAAACACATATATGAAAATTTGAAATTCAACTTTTTATTTTTATTTTATTGATTTTGTTTTCAAAATTCTGCTTTCAGATTACCTATCCATAGTATACTTTTATTTTTAAATTATTTTATTATTTTTAATTAATAATATTAAATAATGTGGGTGCTAGGATCATCATGCCAACCTAATTTAGTTAATTTGTTACAACATTTAGTTTGTTTCCATCACTAATTTGATTTGAGAAAGAAAAAACCATTTGTAATTTTGACATGGTTGTGACCTGGCGTAACGGTACCTTTTGAACTATAATTTTCAACTTTTATTCCTTTTTGTCCTTTTAAAGAAATTTGTTAATGTTTTTTTCCTTTTTATGGACTTCTAAACAAAATTATTGTGTTTATTTCCTTTTGCTTGGGTGAACAATAATGAAGTGGGGCAATATGCAAGGGTGTTTAAGTCATTGTACACTGTTTATATGCAGTTCACCAGGTCAGGCCACACCCATTTACCAGGCAATGCAATCATGATCACCAGTACCATCACAGTTGTTCTTTCCAGCACAGTGGTGAGCCACCATAATCTAACTCTCTCTTTATCTCTAAATATTATAATAAAATTTTATACCTAAATATAGAGTTTAAAACTTTATATAGATACTATAATTTTGATATGCATGCGATTTCAGTTTTATAGATACAAAAAAAATTAAATTAGTACTTTCTTTTCACTTTTTGAGTTGATCATATTGCTAGTATTTATAGATATATATTTATATGAGATATCAATTAATTAATAGAATCTCGGGTTCACTAATATATGGACGTTGAGAAATATTTTAATTTTGATAGAATTGATGAGTATTTGTTGTTATGTTGAATGGTGGAAGAAAAGGATACGGCAAAAATTTAAAGAATAAACCTTGGCTCTATACAATGTTAGGTTGAATGACACGGTAACCTATATGGGTCAGAACTCATGTATTTACATACGGGTATAATGAAGATGAAGATTACATTCTATATCATAAATTTGGTAACAAATCCATGAAATCGTAGATTTGGTAACAAAACAGTAAATCACTAGATTATTTTATAGATATAGATATGATCTACTCTACCTTTTTAATGTTTGGAACTATAATTTTTTTTTCTTCTGTTCCAGTTTTTTGGAATGATGACAAAACCCCTGATAGGGATTCTGCTACCCCAACCAAAATACACAATGAGCATGCTGTCTTCGGAACCCTCATCCCCAAAATCCTTCACAGTCCCACTCCTCACCAATGACGACCCAAACAGCCATTCCCAATCCCAATCCCATTCCCATTCCCCTCTGGGGCTGTTCCTCAGAATCCCGGCCCATACGGTTCACCATTATTGGCGGAGATTCGACGACGCCTTCATGCGCCCTGTTTTTGGAGGGAGGGGCTTTGTGCCCTTCGTCCCTGGCTCCCCTACCGAAGACCCCAACCAACAATGGCAAACTGAAGGACCACTTGAAGCCGCCGTTGATGACAACAAAACCATTCTTATACAGACTCGATGGTAAAATAGAAGAAGAAACAAAGGTAACAACTTAATTATTATTACAACATTGATCATTCTTTTTTTTTTTTCTTTTTACCTTTTCATTTCTTTCCACACTTTGTGTTTTGGCTTGGGGTTTGAGGGATTTTGCTTTTTGTGGTTGAATTCAGGTTGGTCTGAAAGAGAGATGATAAAGGAAAAAAAAAAAAAAGTTTGGTTGTTGTGTATAGGTTAACAAGGATGTGAGTTTTTTATTTTTATTTTTTTATTTTTCCCTTTTTTTGGGTGAGAGTTTTGGTGGGCTTTTGTGAATTTTGCAAGTTTTTTTTTTTTTTTTTTTGGGAGATTAGTTTCTGTAAAATTTTGCTGATTTCAATCTAATATGAGCTTCTGTTTATGCTATTATTTTTGTTTTTTTGGTTAAATTACAACTTTACCCTAAAAACTTTCACGGTAGTATTTATAAATTTCTTAAACTCATAAATTGAAGGCTTGTTTTATGTGTGACTTTATAATAGAGACAGTGACAGTGATAAAGTCACTCAGATTATTAAATATAATCTTTATGTATAACTTCACTTTTTTTTCGTATTTATTATTTTTTTTATTTTGTGGACCTCCCTATCTTAAAAGTTTATATTTATTGATTTTGTGAACTTTCCTTAAAGGTTCGGTCAATTAGGTATAAATTAATTTCTCTCAAGGGAGTGTCCTACCAATGGATCATTGATGAAGGTTGGATATCAATTATAGGTCTTTCATTTTTAATCTCGGCTAATTATAGTGTTGGGTTATTTAATTTTTTTTATTGGTTTTGGGAAGAATTAGGCACCCAAGTTCTCATTTCAGATAATTAGGTCATCTAATTTAATTTGTATTTCAGATAATTAGGTCATCTAATTTAATTTGTTAGGGTAAAGTATGAGGTCCCTTTTTTATATTATAATACATGTTCCTTCAAGCTACTATCTTTCTAGTTGACCTACCAAACTACCCTTATTATACACTTTGAAACTTAAATTTCAGGGAAATAAATAAATAAATAAATAAATAAAACACCCTCTTTTTATCCAAATCTAAAATTATTTAATTAAATAAATTGTGATATAAAAGTACTCGAACAAGTTGAGCATTATTTAATCCTCCATTTATTAAATTTTAGACAAAATTACTTTTTTTAATTTTTAATTTTTATAAATTTATCTTTAATTATTTAGAAACATGCTTTAAATGTCCACACAAAAACTTCTCCATACTTTCCGTTTCTTTGTTTTTTAAAAATAATTTCAGGAAAGAAATTAAGAAAAATTATTTAACAGCTTCTGAAACAACTTTTGTTGAGCCGTATTTAGTGATGGATAAAAATCATCTCTTAATATTAAGTGAAAGTAAACTTATTAAATTATATAGAAAAAATAATCAACCAATGAATTTCTCCTGTTTTGTTAGATAACTATTGATATATTTTTATTTTACTTTTTAAAATAAAACATAATATATTTATTTAGAGAAAGTATGTTCCTTATTTATTCTGGTATACGTTGTGATCTAAATTGACAATTTTACCAATTTACCCCTCTCTACATTGTCATTTCATAGTCGGTCTCGAGGAATACCTTTATTAAAGTGTACCCTCTCATGGGTATTAACAATAAATCATGTTTATAATATTCCACATAAGTCCCGGCAATTATCAATTTTAATTAAAAACATTTTTTTTAATTTCAAATATAGTTCCTTTGAAATGAAAGTTAAATTAGTAAATTTCTCATTTATTTTGTGTATTTATTAATGGTTAAATTACAATTGTTATAATTTTAAATGTTAAAATTACTTCTTTCTCCTTCATAAAATCTTCTTCTAAAATATGTAATATTCTTATAATTTATTAAATTATAAGAATGATTTATAAAAAAAAATTGGAGCAATATTGAAAAAATAAAAATAATAAAAAAAATAAATATAATTTTAAGCGAAGTAAAAGTAGAGGATTAATTTAATAATTTAGCAAAAAATTAAAGAAAAAACGGCTTCCAAACACAAGGGTTTTCTGAATTCTCAACTATACTCGTAACCAAACAAGAGAAGTGGAATTATACTGAAAGCGGAGAAGTGAATCTGTGTGTCCAAACACACTTCGATACACACGAAGTTGTAAACAAACAGCTATAAAGGCCTTTTATTCGCTAATTGGGGGTCTCACAGTCTTTGTGTTCTTCGCCCTCATTTCCTTTCTTCACTTTTTATCTTAACCTTAGATCTCTTTGTTAGCTCTCTCACAAACCAAGATGTTCTCCATTGCCGGATCTTCCGTCTCCATGCCTTCTCTCTCCACCTCTCTGAAGAACAGCCAGGTAAATCGGTTTTCTCTTCTTTTTACTTCATTTCTAGGTTTATCTGTTGTAAATTCAAGCTACTTTTGCTCGAAACTTCGTAAATTTGGTTATATGAATCTATAGATTCGCTTTTCTGTACTTTTTCAAAGTGTTTTTCAGGATCCGATTTGGTTTCTTGTATAAGGTTAAGGAAATGTATGTGTTCATTCCCTGTGATTAAAGTTGCAGAGGTTTTTCGTTGATATTTGTTTGTTTTTTGAGATTTTAGTTAAAATTGAACGTGTTCATTTTAAGATTCTTGAGGATTTTACTCGATTGAATATGGTACTGGAATTTTGAGCATGGACGGTGATAGATCTGTTTACTTTTATTCAGCGTTCATGAGTTTTATCGTCGGATTTGATCTTGGAAACATATTTTGTTTGTGTTATGTCATCTGTATTTTTATGCTGGAATCTTCCTGCAGGTGTCTAGCGGCAGGATCTCAGGTGTGAAATTAGTTTCAGGGCCTTCAAGCAGGGCGAGTTTTCCCTTGAGAACGAGCTACAGGCAGAGAAGCCTTCAAGTTTGCTGTGCGGCAAGTGTTCTCTTACTATATTTTTCGTGGTTTAATTAAAGTTTTCCATCCTCTGTTTTATGATACTGAGAGCTTCATGCATATTTGTTTCTGGCTTTTAATCGATAATACCGCTGTTCTTGTAAGTTTTTCCTGCATGTCATTGGTACATATTGTTTCGAAACTATTTTTATTGTCTTATATTGTTCTCTCTGAAACTGTTTCAATTAATTGAATAGTAACAAATGAACTCAATTAAATCACATATAACATGAAATTATGGTTCTGTTTGTTGCCTGTGATTTTTTTAGTATTCTATTCTGTTCTTGGTGGTTATGGTAGTGGGAAATAATGAAGATAAGACTTCAAATTAATTAAAAAGAAAATAAAAGATATAGATAGATGAAAAGTGCGAGAGAAAGTCTGCATTTAAATAGCTGGCAGCTGTTGGTTGTTGTTGTTCAAGTATTGATTGATACAATTAAATTTATCGCGCAAGTTTCTGGTTGTTGAGTGATGAGTGATGGTTTAACATGGTATCAGAGAAGGCATACCATGCAGTAGAATGTCGATTCCAATATATCTCAATTGATATTGATTTCCTCTTCTTAGGGTCTTGGACCAATTTCCAAGCCCGGGAGTCTTGGAAGTATTAATATAATTATGGTAATCCATATGCTTAAGGCTTGGGTTGAGTGGCGATTTTGCTTTTCATTATCACATTTGCTTGATTCCACATATTTAAAACGAGAGGAATCCACATCCACTTGTTGAAAATGAATGGTCTTCTGTAAGATCTCACATCGGTTGGAGGGAGGAATGAAACATTCTTTATAAGGGTGTGGAAATCTCTCCCTAGCAGACGGGTGTTAATAGATGACGGCGATACATGTACCATATTCGCTAGCGGTGGGTTTGGACAGTTACATTTTCAGACCTCGTAATGTTTTGGCCACTGTGGGCGTTATTTGTGAGTTTATGGGTTAGAGCGTTGGTATGGTTTTGCTGTTTGTTTGTATGTTCAACAACATACATTGTATTCCAATGGAGGATGCCTTATTTCCTTTATTGCATCCATGTAGTAATGTTAGCAGTTACCTAACTTGTGAAACACTTGTCTTGAACAGGCTAAGCCAGAGACCGTAGAGAAGGTGGCTGGAATCGTGAGGAAACAGCTTGCGCTTTCTGAAGATTCTAAGGTCAATGGCGAATCAAAGTTTTCTGAGCTTGGAGCTGATTCTCTCGACACGGTATAATATATTTTTTTTTGTTAAATTTATCATCCATAAGTAGTAGCGTCCGGCTTGTCAGGTTAAATATTTCCTAATTTCTTCATTTGGGTGCTGATTTTCGCTTTCTGTGTTTATCATTTTTAATACATATATTTTCGTAAAAAAAAAAACTTTAAAGTGTTAAATGAATACTCTTCGGAACCGTTTGATAATATTACAGAGAGAACGGTTTTACAAAATTAGTTTAGGTTTTTTTTCTTAGTACTTTTTAACTCAGTCTATATTACGTAGTTGTTGTTTGGAATGACTGATTGTTTTAGAGTGTTAAAAATGGTTAAGCTCTCAAAAAGTCATTTTATTATGTATGCCTGTAATTAATTATAGGTAGGTCGAATTAGGTTTTATATCTAAAAACTTAATCAGCATTTAAGTATGATTGTTTTTTCTTTCCCGTTTTATTTTATTTTATGAGCAAAAAGGGGAGGAAGGATTAAAATTGAATTGGAATGGTGGGTGGATGGATGTAGGTTGAGATTGTGATGGGATTGGAAGAGGAATTTGACATCAGCGTGGAAGAAGAGAGCGCCCAAACCATCACCACCGTCCAAGAGGCTGCTGATCTCATCGAGACTCTCATTTCCAAGCCTACATAATTACTATTATAAAAACCCCGCTGCTGCTTATTATTGGGTTTTTAATTTTAAAATCCATTTGGGTTTTGTTTGTTTGCTAGTTTTTTCAACTTTTTAAATTCTTCTAGAGTGATTATGATGCGTCGCCACATTTACTCTTAAAACTGGGACCCTTCTCGAGAATTTTGAATCAGTTCTACTTCTCTCATCTCTACTCATACTGGTTTCTTACAATTGTTGTGTTAATGTTTTCTTATAAATTTAACAAGGTTTGGTGATATTTTACTTTCTTTAATTAAAATCTATGTAGGAGGATTATGACATCTTAAAAGATTAATATTTTAAAATCTATATTTTCCTTTTGAAATTAATTTTTTTTCCCTTCCGTAAATTTCTAAAAGAATAAAAAAACCCATAAGCAAACTGGAACCCTAACGAATCAAAATTACGCTTAAATTCAAACTGAAGTTTAACAAACTATTTGAAGCGACAATCTAATCCAATCCTAAAATTTTAATTTTAAATTTCTAAACGAAATAATTAATTAAAAAGAGGTTAACCCTAAATCTAATCCAACCCTAAAATTTTAAAACAATTTATTTGTATTTAATTGAATTTTGTGTTTAATAATTTTTTTTACTTAAAAACTATATAGATTTATTAAACACAAAAAAAGAAAAAAGTTTTAATAAATTTGTAAACTATCTTTTTTTTTTTTTTTTTATTATAGAAAATTCTAAAAACGATCAACTAAAAATCAGTGCCAATTTCTTTTAATTCGAATCTATCATAAACAACAGACCCGTAATTCAATTTAGTGGCGCGGAATGTTAATTAATTAACTCTCGTCTGTCCCCTTCTCTCACGTGAGAAAGCCTATTCTATTTAATACCCCTTGCAGTTTTTGACAATAAGTGAAAGGCAAAAATGGCGTGGCCATTTTAACTACCCCCTTGTTTTTCACCCACCTAACCTAAACTCAACCCAAATACCTGAATGCCTTCTCATAAAATGTGTGTGTGTCAAATGAAATGAATAATAGTATATTATGAATAAAAGACTGATTATGACAAAAGAAACCAGACAAGGAAGGCTTACCTAAACGCCACAATTCAGAAAACATATTGATTGGTAGACATGTGGCTCAATTTTTGAACTGAGACACAACAAACAAATTCACAGTTAGTGTTGCATCACATGCACAAGGAATCATATATTCATACCCCCATGTGCCACCAAAATTACCCTCCTACTCACACTAACAAAATCTTTGGGCTCACTCACCTAAGAGAACTGAAGACACGAGATTTACCCATTATTTATCTTAGATTCTTCTACAGTTGTTCTTCTCCTTTTAATTTTTAGAATTAATGCAGATTTTGTATGAAAAGGAAATTAGATATGACGGGAAATTCAAACGTGGACATCTATCTCTATCAAACCTTGCAGATGATGCAGGTAAAATGCAAGTGCTTAGTACCTAAACATACTTGCAGGAATCAAGCAGCCCATCTAAAATTGAAGACTGAAACACTATGCGTTAAATTGTAGTACAAATGGTCTGCATTTTCCAACTGAAAGAAGCTTAACTAAAGGTACTAAAAAAATGAAATTAACAAAAAAAAAAAAAAAAAAAAAAGGAGGGAGGGGAACATGGGAGATTTTATGAATCAAGTACAAAGTGGGACTCCAGACATTTTTTGGGCTCAATGTAAGAGCAGAAAGAAGGCATGTAGTGCTGCTAATAAGGTTGATAGAAGAAGAAGCGCATTTGAAGAGCAAGGCAGGTGGGGCTTAGGCGCTGCGAAGGAAGCTGGCAGGCCGAATGGGGAAAGGGCAGAGGGATCAGGAGCAGGCGCTTCGAACTCGTCTGGATTTGGAGGGCTGGGGTTTGAGGGAATGGTGGGAATAGAACCAGTTGCAGAAGGAATCTGATCGCCTGTCGAAGGCAGCAGTGGAGCAATTTCAGGGGAGAGTTCTTGAAAAGGGGAACTGGTAGTGGTGGAGGTCAAAAATGGTAAAGCAAGCGAAGGTGTGGCCATGAAAGCCGTAATGAGTGCTGAACAATACCAAAAGCAGGCCATTCTCATGATGATGAAATCAGTGGACTCTCTCCTCTAACTCGAGGGCGTGGTAGTGTAATATATTTGTAATATCGAGGGAGGAGGGGGGGGGATGTATTGTTTTATTTTGTTTTATTGTCTTGATTTTTAAATTTTTTTTTAACCCTTGCCTTTACTGATCTGCCGAGACCGGAGAGGATGATGGTTTTAGGGGACATTTGATTGAAATTATGACGTGGGACCTTTGAAATGGGAGAATGGAGGAGCCAGGTAGGCCAAATTCCACGTGGCGGGTAGTAAGTGGATGTTGTGGAGGGAATACAGGTTGTAATGTTTGGGGATGGGACAAAAGATTGAACTTTTATGCCGCAGCTTGTTTGGTAGCTGACGATTCCTCTATAACCCGTGATATAGGTTCTCCTTAATTTACGATGACTCAGATCCTAAAGTTCAGCCTAATTGATCACAACTCAATTTTACCAAACTATAAATTTCACTCATCACCCTAATTACTACGCTCTCTCTATTCTAATTACTCGAATTCCAATGATTAATCCCATTTCTCAAACTTGTTGAGCCGAATCAGCAGATAATGTGGAGGGAGTTTTTGCTCCGGAAGAAAACAATTGGCCTAATTTGTTTTGAAAGGGCTTCTTTAGAGCGAACGAAGGGACATGGGAAGATCAAGGAAATAGATGCACAGAAGTATTACCAAATTGAAACTGATAAAATGTTAGGTGAGGATTCATTGGAAATGCCAAACAAAAGTTGGGTTGCATTTGCATTTTCAGAGGGCACCGAACAAAATTCCAAACATAGGGACGATATGTTTAGGATTTGAATTTTGTCGAACTCAGTGAGAGTTTCTTGTAGTAAGTACATTGTATGGAGGGAAGAAAGTTGAAGAAGATCGCTATCAGATGGAATGCTTTATGTAGTTCTTATAAAGCTCGGTAAGAATTAAAATATACTCAACAAGAACGTTAGGATTTCTGTAAGATTTTTTTGGCGTTTTGAGCAACTTGATGCAAATAATATATTCCTCAAGGGTGATCTTTTTTCAGGAGATTATGTGGATCTATTCCCAAGTTTTCCACTAGTCATGAGGGAATCCGTCCAAATGAGCTTCTATAGGACAACCACTTGACTATTATATTTGGTTATGTGAAACATCTAGAATATTAAACTCTAAGAACGTTATCAAACTCATTTCTCTCTAATCCCATTTTTTCATGGCTCTTATTGGTCAGTAGGCAGACCATGATGAAATCCATTGATTTTTATGGTTCGTAGATCAATATATGATTGTCAGTCTAGACACATTAGAGTTCAATAGACTCTTAATTACTAATTCAAAGATCGATAATTGAATCACTATCTTATTAGAAGAAAAAAAATTTAAGAGGAAGCATCGAGCGAATGGTTCTCTTTTTTTTATTGGTGCTGCTTTTGTTCCTGGTTTTCAATAATTTATGAACCTAACATTCCTTTGTCACCAAGGTGCTCGAGATCTTTCTCTCAAAAAGTTTAACTAGTCTACGCCATTGATATTTTAATTACTGGATCTGATGCGAGTGGCCCTGATCATTGGAAGTTTTCTAAAATAGGCAGTTCAAGTTTAAGGATCTTGGAACCTTGACATTTTTTCGGGTATAGAGATTTGATCTCATAGAGGTACATATCTTTCTAAACGTTATTAGACTTTTCAACTACTTGATTCTGCTTAAGATATGTTTTGGCAATAGCCCTCATTAGATCCTAAGACTTAGTAAAGTTCTTTTGATTTATCTTAGAGTCGAGACTTAACATATTTTTATTTACTTCTAGATAGACTAGCAAAACCACTTGTGAATAACCATGGGGTCTTAATTTCACTTATAACATTACCTCTATTAAATACACAGATAAGAAGACAAAAGGTCATTTTGTTATGCTCTACTGAATGAATTATTTAAATTCTAGATACATAATACATAAAACTAGTCTTTAATTAAGTATGTTCCTTTATCTAATTATTAAGATTAGGATTAATTAATTATAGATGGTGTGTATGGATTCACACCTAGCATAACTAAACTAGCATAAAACGTTTGACCTCCGGGCGGAGTCAAATAAAAAAGAATGTATGCATGGATGTTGGATTCTCAAAATAGAAACGTATAATGAGATCTAGATTGTTCTGAAAATATCAAAATAATTCTGTAGCGCTAGCGCATTTTCCTGCTTAACAAAAATATTTATGTTCGGTAATGAGAAGATAGAGTTGTAGAAGTACCTGACGCCTTATGCCAGAATTTCTTAGCTCATAAAGTCTCCTCCAACAAAGTGCTATACGAGGACCAAAACTGACCAAATTTGAGTAATGTTCCTCCCTGGTAAAAGCAGTATTAGTGGAATTCAAACCGGGAATTATGTTTCATAAACTTGAGGAGTGTTGAGAAGTTAATTGAAGAAATTAATAATTGCAACCTACTTCAATCGAATGTGAGCTCTTAGATGATCCAACAGGAGAAATTATGAAATAGAAAATCTTAAAAGTAAATGAACTTTAAGCACGATCTGGTCATTCTAGGAATCCAAAATCCTAACCTGCAATCAGTGAAGAATGAGCTTACTGTCAGCTTGAGAAGCACGAGATTATCTCGCAGAAACCTCAATCCCGTTCGAAATCCAGCGTAGATATAATGCAAAACCAAAAGTTCAACTAGTCAGAGATTGATTCGCTGCAGCAGTCTCTTTGGGAGATTACTTTTCCGAGGTTTAGATACATACGCCTCGGACCAAACTGAGAGTTCCTTCTTCGCACAGTAAGTGAGTTCTACTCGCTTCGAGCAGAATCTTGATCATCTGCCATATATCAACGCCTTGAGTTGCTGGTTACTCAATCCTCTATTTTCTTCCAAGGTACAAAGTGTACGAAATCACTATTCGATACAGCATATCAAAAGTAGTGTTAGTGATAACCAGAAAATCAGCCAAGTACAACAGAGAAATTAGCGGATAGGCTGAATAAAGATCAGAAAACTTTACTGAGTCACTCGTAAGATTACATGACGAACCGAATCCTAGTAGTTCATGAAGTCTCCAATAATGTATTCCAAAACTGACCGTGTTTGAGCAGATGTTTCCTCCCTGATTAAGCTTAGGCAGTATTGGCGGAAAACAAAACGGAAATTATCTGACGTAAACCTTGGAAGAAAATGATGTTTCTAAAACACTTCAATCGAGAATGAGCTTTTTAGATGATCCAGCAGCAAAAACTGTAAAATAGAAACTCTTAAAAGTAAAAGAAAATTGAGCTCAATCTGGTTATCTAAGGAATCAAGAACCTAAACTGCGATCAGTGAAGAATGAGTATACAGCCGATTCGTTAAGCACAACATATTCCCGCAGAAACCTCAATCTCGTAAAACTCCAGCTTAGATATACTGCCAAATTAAATTTCAACTAGTCAGAAATTGAATAGATGCAGCAACCTCTAATGGTGATTGTTTTTTCGAAGTTTCAGCTACATACGCCTCGAAACTGTTGGTTTGCTTCATACAGAATCTCGATCATCTTCTATACATCGACGCGCGTAATAGCCAATTACTCGATCGCCTTCTTCCTTCCACTGTCAAGAGTCTACAAATGCACAATCTGGAATATCGAAACTATCGCCGTCAATGATTGGAACAATTAACAGAGTACAACAGAGAAATTTACAGATTGACGAAAAATACTGCTCCAATACGTTATCGAGAAATTTCAGCCGCCAATGGAACTTCCAGAAATTTTATACTCACTCCACACTACTTCGGTTCGCTTTGCCGAGATTCAAAATGGAGAGGTCCACGATTTGTGCAGATACACCGAAGCGATGGAAGGCGACGAATGAAAAGCTTCATAAATCGTTATTCGGATGAACAGAAGGGAGGGAGAAATGAAGAACGAAAAGATGTGATTCGAGTTCAACGTGCGAGAATGCTGGCCATTGGCCTTAATAAAATATTGGTATAAATACTTGTAATTTCACAAAATTAAAAAAAAAAAATTAATTATTAATTATAACATTTTAGAAATTCTACCACGAAATTATATATATATATATATATATTAGTCTAAACTTTCCCGCCGTGTATTTGAAAATATCTAAATTTCTTTTTTAAAATCTTAAATTAATTAAGTTGATTTTTATTAAATTTGATAAAAGTAAAATTAATAAGTTTGATTCGTTAAAAACAGAGTATTTTTTAAAAATGATAGAGGAAAGACCATAGATATCCAATTTTAAATAATATTAATAATAAATGGACTAAATTAATGAAAATAACTTTCTCCCTAATCTTTAAAAATTTAAAAATTTAAAAATTTCAATAATATTTTAATCTAAAAAAAGGAAAGTCTCAAAAATATCTTTCAATTTAAAAAAAAATTTAAAAAAACATTTTAGATTTATTACAAAAGGTTGAAAAAAAATTACCGTATGATAATAGACCATTTCCAAACTTAATGTTATTTTTGAAACCGGATATTAGTAGTAATAATATTATTGAAAATTTTTAAATCTTAAGATAATTGTCCAGAACTTTTGTTAAAATGATATTTTTGAAGGAAATTTTTGAATGAAAGTGTAATGATATTTTTTTAGATATTTTTAAAATTTTTGAGAGTATTATCGATATTTTTAAAAGTTTAATGGTATTGTTGAGATTTTGTTTAAGTTGGAGTATTATCGAAGCTTTTAAGAGTTTTAAGGATATTATTTAGTGCAAATTTTGAAGGTATTTTTATTAATTTAATCAGATAGATTTACCATAATATTATCAACTAATTTAAAATTTATGAAATAAATATAAATTAAATTTTTATTTTTTTATGTAATTATTAGGAATCACACGACTCAAAATATAGTATTGGTTACTTATAAATTTAGGATCAACGTCTCGTTCTAGTACTCTTCTCCCAATAATCTTTAACAATTACATAAGTTATATATATATATATTATAGATGACAGTAAACATCTATTTTATTTGTTCCACACTTTTCATGACAACGGTGTAAATTTGTTTAATATTTAAACGGTTAATTTACAAATTTGGTCTCTTAACAAGAAAATAAATAAAATAAAATTTTAATTCGTGTCTTTTTAAATGTAATAATTGATTTTCACATTGGATAAAACTCTCGAAAATAGTTTATTTTATGTATCTACACAGTTTTATTGAATCATAAGGATGAAATTTAACGTTTTAAATCATTGAAATTAAATGTATATCAAAATTATAGTTTAACCTAGTTTTGTCAATGTCCATTTAACATGCTCGGAATGGTAGAGATTTCACATTTAGACGCAAAATGGAGAGAAATTTCTCCCTTAGATAAATAGGATTGGGGATAGAGATTATATTCCTTCTCTCTGTCCCCTCCCAGTTCACAAACATGTCTTGTCCCCCTCTCTTAATATAAATATACATATATTTTCTGAACGAAATTTTCTAAATTTCACTTAGAAGCTCCTATCGAGAAAAAAACTTTATAAAATACAATTTTGATGAATTTTATGTTTTACAAATGGTTCCCATGTAATTTTTGTTATTATCATTTGAGTTATTTTGTTTTCGTAGTATTCGCTGTCATTCCATACGAAAAATTGAAACCTAAGGATTTATGTTAAAAAATGAAAAGTATATATTATTATTTTTTTTAAAGAATGTTTTTTTTCTCCCGCTCAGAGATGGAGAACAAATAAGAAAAAATAGGAACAAGAAAGTTTTTGATATCCCATATCTACCCCACCCCGTGACACATGCCTTTATCGTTATGCTCGAGATTACTATCCTCATTCATTTCTTGAAAAGTAAATACTTTTGGACCTCTATATCGTAAGTCAGAGGGATTATATTTTAATTAATGGACCTACACGTCAATCCTCCTTAAAATACTTTATAAATATACTTTATTTCAATATTAATAAAAAAAACATAACTAAAACATTTTAAAGTTATTAAATTAACGTTATTGTATTGAATGAGTTAAATTATAAAATTATTTAAAAAGATATTTAACACGCTTATAAATTTTAATACATTTCCCACCAACGCCTATTGACTTGTTCAAATTTTTTATAATAGAGTAATTAATGAAATATAAAATTGGATTTTAAGCGATTAAAAAAAAATTATTAGAAACAAAATTAAACTGGTAATTTAATTTAATTTAATTTAAGGACTAAATGAGTAATTTTACAACTTTAAGAATGTTTGGATAATTTCATATTCAAACCAATAATCTTTTTTTTTGTTCACTCAGCGAGCGTATAAAATGAGATTAGCGAGTGATAGAATTATTACAGTAGATTTTTGTATCGAATCTCACGGAAAGCTCCCTCACTCCACCATTTTCAAAATTCACGAAAGAAATCCATCCATTCACCACAAATCGCTCTGATTTTCTTCCGATGCTTAAACATTGCGACCGTGAACTCTCAACTCTGTGTTTTTGTTGCTTTTCAGCCGTCAATAAGCACCAGTAAGCACCCATTTTATTTTATTTTTATTCTTCTTCCTTGAAATTTCTATATATGAAAATGTTTGGGGGATTTGAATCTCCTCATCGAATCGTCGTCTTCAAATTTCTACAGATTTGGAGGTTATGTTCTGTTTGGATTTGTACTTTCGACTGAAATGGATTCAATGGCGTTTTTTGAGTTTATTTGTTTCTTAAATGCGGGTTTTACCTAATTCTGGTTGAGTTAGGGTTTTACTGCGTCGGTTGTGCTGAGAGTTTCGTAGCCGAAATGGAGTTTGATCCTTTTGACGGATTTTGCGATTGAGGCGTGAAAATGTTTATTACATTTGTCACTATATCAAGAGCGCAGAGCTTTAATGTAGTTTCCAAGCATTCCTGTTTTACTCTTATGGAGTAATGGTTGGTTTTTGTAGAACAGATTGCGGAAGTGAATGGGTTTATTTACTCAATGTCAAGATCTTGATGATGGGCAGCACCTCTTCCTACAATCTTCATTTTATTTTATAGTACTTTTTAATTTGTGTTAATTTTTTCGAATCGTATGCTGGCTACCTAACTAGGATATAAAATTTGGTTGATAACAACATTAGTTGTTTGTGTTCGCACCATCACGTTGTTCGTATCTCACTATTTTACGAGACAACTATCCAACCCAACTACATTTGTTTATCATGTATCGCTTAAAATTCTAAGATTTTAAGGGTTGGGCATGGTCTTTTGTAATTTGGTGGCAATGGGAAGAGTGAGTTAGACAAGAATTAGTTGCGTAGTTTGGGATAGGATCAAACCTCTTGATAGTTTGTTAAACATGCATACATCTCGTCACTAGTAGTGAGTAGCGATTGTCGAAACGGAAGGAGTTTTATATTTGTACCCATCTCTTCACATGACCAATGGAGCACATTTTAAAGGTTGAAGATTCAAATCCCCCTCCTTTAACATTATCATAGTTTCTGTAACGGCTCAAGCCCACCGCTAGCAGATATTGTCCTCTTTGAAATTTTCCTTTCGGGCTTACCCTCAAAGTTTTTAAAATGTGTCTGCTAGGGAGAGGTTTACATACCTTTATAAAGGGTGTTTTGTTCTTCTCCCAAAACGATGTGAACTCCATCGAAATTAGCTTAATACAAGTTGATGGAGAGTCTGAAGTCGATTAGAATTTCGATGGAGTTCAAATTTTCCCATTGGAATTGTTTAGAGACCTATGTTTGGGACGATTATTGGGACGGGGAGAAACCCCTTTGCTTCATATTTCCCATTTGTAATGTCTTTATGATATGAGGTCATTTGTGGCTTCCGTTTTGTTGCCCTCAAGTAATTCTTAATCATTTTGCATTTCCATTGTTTGATTAGGTGAATACTCGGAATACTTTGTCCCTCAAATTGATTTGCATGCTTATAAAGATTTGAACAGCTCTCCACTAGGTATTATCTCTTTATCTGTCTGATTTTCCATGTGTTTAAAATTTATTAATTGGTTTAACTTGTGCGAAATTGTAGCAACGATCTTGATTTGAATCCGTTGTGCTTCGGGCATGGTTTGGAAGCGTCGGTAACTTAGCACGGAGAATAATTCAAGCATTGTGCTGTTATGTAAAAGTTGATTTGCGTTACATATTCTGTATTCGAGTCATCTGAGTGAGGCCAATCGTTATACGAGTTATGAGTTGCAACAAAGATGAAGCCGTTAGAGCAATGGAGATTGCTGAGAAGAAGATGGAAATCAAAGATTTCATCGGGGCTCGTAAGTTAGCTCTCCGGGCTCAACAGCTCAATCCTGACGGGGAGAATATTTCACAAATGCTTATGGTTTGTGATGTGCATTGTGCGGCAGAGAAGAAACTGTCTGGGAATGAGATGGATTGGTACGGTATTCTTCAGATCGAGCAAACGGCAAATGAGGCGACAATTAGGAAGCAGTACCGGAAGTATGCTCTTCTACTTCATCCCGACAAAAACAAATTTATGGGTGCTGAAGCTGCTTTCAAGTTGGTTGGTGAAGCTCAGAGAATTTTGTTGGACCAAGAGAAACGTCGATTGCATGATATGAGACGAAAACCGACAGTATCGCATCGATCTCCACACAAAGCTGCTTCAACCTTTGATGTTGGGGTTCAAGCTAACTTCAGAAACAACTTTACAAGATTCGTTCCTCAACATCAGCCCCCTCAACAGCACGGACACTCGGGGTTCGGTCATAATCATGCTACTTTTTGGACTGTCTGTCCATTTTGTTCAGTGAGGTATCACTACTATAAAGAAGTGGTTAATAGATCACTTTGCTGTCAGAATTGCAAGAGTCCCTTTGTTGCATATGATATGGAACTCCAAGGATCTCACCCTCGACCAGCGTATAACTTCAACCAGACATCATTTTTCCAGAAGAAGAATTTCTTCAATCACAGGGCGGAGACGGGACGCCCCAGACGCCCCAGAAACTCTCGGTCTGAGAAGGATAGAGCAGAATCTTTTCAGAGGACACGCAAAACTTCAGGTGGTGCTGTGGGGAAGTTCAATACTAAGAAAAAAAGGAAGCAGAGTTCCGAATCCAGTGACAGCTGCGATACTGGAAGTAGCTTCGAGTCTGAAGAGAACGTCATTACTGATGAAGTTAGCAGAAAGGATATTGGATGCACTGGTGAGCATCGTCCACGAAGATCAAGTCGACACAAGCAAAAGATTTCTTACGGTGAGAATATAAGTGACGGTGACGACGACGACGACGACGACGACTTTGAGATCACACCAAAAAAGTCAAGCAGAAGAGTACCATCCGACACTTCGGATGACGATATTGAAGAAGTATACGTGGATGATAGGTCTGTTGATGTGGATAATGATCAGAGGGAAACAAATGAGCCAGAAAATAATGGCACTGAAGGGAGTTCATCACGGAGAAGCACGGGAAGTAAGAAGGCGAGCCAAAAAGAAACAGCAGATAAGAATGTTCCTCAGAGAAGAATGAAGTCAGCTGGTGATCCCGAGCCTAATTCGCTCGAACGTCATGATCCTGATTTCAACGATTTTGATAAACTGCGTAATCGGGACTGTTTTTCTCCCGGGCAGATCTGGGCTATGTATCGTGATATTGATACCATGCCTCGATCTTATGCTCGGATCGAGAAAGTGTTTCCTTCAGAATTCAAGATTCAAGTCACTTGGCTAGAGCCAGAAGCAACTGATAAAAAAATGCCAATTTCCTGCGGTGATTTTGTATTTGGAGCAACTGAAACCATGACAGATTGTGGTTCGATGTTTTCTCATGCTGTTTCTTGGGACAAAGGCGGCCGTAAAGACAGTTTCAAGATTTTTCCAAGAAAAGGGGAAACTTGGGCTCTCTTCAAGAACTGGGATAAGAATAGTCAATGTGATTCCAATAGCGAAGCCGAATATGAGTTTGTCGAGACATTATCGGAATATACCGAAGAAGCTGGTATTGACGTTGCACTCTTAGCTAAAGTGAAGGGCTTTTCGAGTCTCTTTTGTCAAATGGTCGATCAAGAAGGAAAATCATTTCGAATCCCTGCAGATGAATTGTTCAGATTTTCGCACAGGATACCTTCGTTTCCACTCACAGGTGACGAACGAGAGGATGTTCCAAAAGGTTCTTTCGAACTCGATCCAGCTGCTCTTCCCCCCAATATTCCAGAGATTGCCATCCCCGAGCATTTGAAAGAGATGGCTGGCGATACTGGTCACGACACATTGAAGCCCACGAGGCGGCCTAAATGCAGGGAGGCTGCTGCTGATGTTAAGAGTGATCTCTCGTCTGAGAGCGATGATGATTGCGCACATGTAGCCTCGTCGGGTGAGGCTTACGAAATTCCAGATCCTGAATTTCACAACTTCGACGTCGACAAATCTTCTGACAAGTTTAAGATTAATCAAGTCTGGGCACTGTACAGCGACGAGGATGCTTTGCCTAGATATTATGGTCTGATCAGGAAGATAACCCGGGAACCGAAGTTCGAAGTGAAGTTGACGTGGCTCGAGCCCTCTGCACTGCCAAGTGACGCTATTGAATGGGACGACAAAGATATGCTGATTTCTTGTGGGAAATTTAGAACTCAGAGGAGGACTAGCATGCACTGCTGCAATTCCACTGGCTCCTTCTCACATCTGGTTAAAACTAATTCTTCTCCAAAGAATGAGATTTCCATCTCTCCTAGAAATGGTGAAGTTTGGGCATTGTATAAGAACTGGACTCCAGAATTCAGATGTTCAGATTTGGATAAATGTGTATACGAGATAGCAGAAGTCATCGACGAGGACGATTTGCAAAAGGAAGTTATGGTCTTGGAACGCGTCGATGGTTATAACTCGGTCTTCAAGGCTCGAGCAAAAAACGATGGCTCAACGCTCACTATGGTAATCACCCAGGCCGAGCTTCTACGATTCTCCCATCAGATTCCTGCTTTTCGGTTGACTGATGAGCGGGGTGGTAGCTTGAGAGGTTGCTTGGAACTTGATCCTGCTGCTTTACCGGTATATTTTTTTCCTTGACTCGATTTCGGCTAAAACGCTGTAGGCCACAATTCCTAATAACCCCAACCGAGCCTTCGTGCCGAAAACCAAACCATTTTCGGAGAAGCCTTGGCTAACCGAAGCTCATTTAGATGAGGTCTGAGGAGTATCTACACTGGAAACACCATGTTTCTTATGTTTCACTTCAAAGGACGTGCTTGGATCTTATCTTGAGCTGTCTGGCTTTGGGAGAAAGCTCATAAGATTGGGTTTGTGCAAAATTTTTCATTTTATTGTTGAGAATTACCCTTGATTTTGGTGTATGTAGCTAGCTAGACTCATTTTTGTAAGGAAAAGATGAATTTCTTCATCCATGAGATGAAATGATCTGTCTTTTTTTATTTTTTTGTTCCTTCGTGAGAAGGGAACGGAATATTCCTCGTAAGAGTGTAGAAACCTCTCCTTAGTAGACACGTTTTAAAATTGTGAGGTTGATGGTGATACGTAACAGATCAAAACAGACAATATCTGTTAATGGCGGGCTTATATTGTTACAAACGGTATCGAGCTAGACATCGGGTGGTACTTAGGCTATTACATTTTTCTACCCTAAATTTCTATCTATTATTTTTTGATTTAAAATTGAATTAAACTCTCTTTATTTATCATTTTTTCCATATTTAGAGAAATCATATGTCTATAAAAAAAATGTAATGTTTCTAAAATATTGTAAATTATCTTTTATCTAATTATTATACTTTTATATCTATTTCTATATGTTTATATTAGTCTCTATATCTTATAGTATATATATTTTTTACAATAATATTTATATATTTATCAATATTAATAAGCGACCTTGAGGAATTGAGATGAATAAATAAAAATTTTAAAAAATATTAAAAAAACGTAAATAAATTTAATTTTTTAAACCAAAAAAAAAAAAAAAAATANTTATTTTTTAAACAAAAAAAAAAAAAAAAATAGACAGCTGTCGACTACCTCTATAGTATAGGGAAGAGTAACGGCTCGCTGACTAGGACCGATGAATCCCACGACCCACAGCTTTCGGTATATTTTTGTAATTAAAAAAGAAAAGGAAAATTACCTTTTTCATTTTGGAACTTTCTTCTCTTCGGTGAAAGCCCGCCGCCGAGATCAGATTTAATACTCTCACTCTATTCTTCCCTCCAAAACCCTCACAGTCCCTTTCCTCTTCCCGCCATTTCTTTCCCATTCTATTCCTTTTCCCCTTGATCCCTCTTCCGATTAGCTAAACCGGCGCCGGCAAGCTATTGCCGGCTTCGCTCCGTCGGCGATCTCTATTTGCTGCAGAAGAATTGAAAATGGCTCCATTTGGAGGCGATCGCGAGGACATTGATTGTACCGACACCGAAGTCTTTGATGGCCAGCTTTCACCGCCCTCATGTTCTGGTAAATGGCTTTGATTTCTGTATTATTTTCTTTTGAATTTGTGAAAGATTTGTTTTGATTGATGTTTTACATATCGAGTGTTGAATGTTTACAAAATCTAAGCCAAGCTTTGAGAATTGGAAGTAGTTTTTGTTTTTGATTTTGAGTAAGATTTCAAATATCTCTGCAAGAACATGAAAATCATTGTAAAGAAATGGTGAGAAAACGGGACCTTCATGATTGGATTTTCATATTTCCATGGCTTGATTTTAAGTATGGGATGAGTTTTTTCCTTCATTAAATACAAATTGGTTTCCTGTAATGCATAGTGATTATGCTGTTTGTGACTAGACATATTACAACTTCACTTTGATTTATCTTGTGGTTTGGGTTACACAGGTGAGGAAACGGATAAGGCTTCATATTCTTCAGGAGCAGATCGTTTTTATGATGACGATTTTGAAACTCAAGTAGTAAATTTTGCTGGAGAAACTCAAGTCGTGAATCCTCTAAATGATGAGTTTGAAACTCAATTAATGAATCCTTTAAATGATGAGTTTGAAACTCAATTAATGAGTCCTATAAATGATGAGTTTGAAACTCAGTTAGTGAATCCTCTTGGAGAAACTCAAGTGTTCAATGTTGCGAGTGAAACTCAAACTTTGAGTGTCTGTGGTGAAACCCAGCAACTTGATGATCCTATTCCTGATGGCATCGAGTGTATGGACTTTGACACTCAAATATTGAATGATTTTGATGATGAAATGGCTGGTGATTCCTATGAAGATGAAGGATCAAAGGGAACTGAAATTAATGTCGTCGAAGATCTAACTGATGATGAATCAGCCCAAAGTTTCTATCCATCCATGGAGAAGGATAAGGTTCAATTGAGCCCTCTTAGTGATCATGATGCGAGGAAGGATTTAAAGGCGCTACTGGACAAGTTGCCTGATAAAAAATGTAATTCAGGTATTATTCTTTTGATCGTCTCATGTTAGATAGAACTCTTTTTTGTATATTTCGACAGTAGCAGAGTTCCAACAAGAAATTTGGTTTGTTTGTTTTGAGATGATAAAGTGCCTCTTGGGATGTTTTCTGTGCTGCAAAAGATGATTGTTTCATTCAAGCAATACACTTAAGAAATACTTTATTTTCTTACGAGAGAAGTCTATTTACGTTCTTCTTTGCAGGGCCTACACGACTTTCTTCAATACGTGCAGCTTCATTGCGTTCTTCTGGTTCAGCAGCCCGCAGTTCTGCCTTGCAGAATAGAAATCTTGGGTCATGTTCTGTTATGATTGACAAGGATATTGAAAAATCATCGGTAAAAGATAATCACATTGATCAACAGACTGATCTCGAGCAGTGCTGTGAGAATGCTGGAGAATTAGGTAACGTGAAGTGCAGAGCTGGCAGTTCAGCAGTGAGAAAACTTTTTACGAAAGACATTGTGGGAGACTTCGGTGATCTTCACTCAAGTTGTGATGTTGGCGACATGAACATACACGAGTTGACTGCATGCGATGGTGATCAGTTGGCAGGCTTAAGCTATGTTGATTCTCAAGAACCTGGGGATTTAATGCAAGACAATGCTCTTGATTTTGTCGATAAGTTTCTTAAAAACAATTCTTTGGAGTTTGATCAAGGAGGGGGTGCCCGTAAATTGGATGCTATCGTGCAAACAAAGTCGGTTGTTAGCCCTAAAGGGCAATATAATCTGGCCAAAATTGTTAACTGTATGAGAACAGTTGGAGAATCAAGAGTTTTTGACTGGGACGATAATCGGGAAGATGAAGGAGGTGGGGATATTTTCTGCCGAAGGAAGGAAGAGTTCTTCACTGAACCTCGAAAATCGAAAGGAAGAAGACCAGACTCGAACTGTGATATTAAAGGATCTTTAAGTATCCCAAACATGAAATCAAGGTTATTTTGTTCTGATTCACGCATAGAGTTGAGTAAAGGAAGCGAGAATAACGAGACAGCCCGAGAAGCCAAAGTCAAATGTAAAAAGAATCTATGCAATAAACTGGATCGGCAGAATGATGGTGATGCTTGTAGGGTAGAGTCGGAAGACAACGACATCGAGCCTAATCAGCAAGAAATCCCTGATGTAGGTTTCGATACTCAGATGGCAGCCGAGGCACTGGAAACATTATTCAATGATGAGAGCATCAATAAGCTAGTTAATAATGAAGCAAATCAACATTTGGAAAATAGTCCAAAGGATTCTTTTGGAGGCTCTCCTACTGGAAGGTCAAACACTAGCTCGAACACGAGGAAATCCTTGAAAAAGGGACGTGCTTCTAGTTCCGGGGTTGTCCCGAGGCAGTCCAAGAAAATAAACCAGAAGTTTTCTGGAAATTTCATGAAGGCGTGTGAAAATGAGACTGTAAAAATGTCAAGGAGGAATAATAAGACAGATGCTGATGGAATCATTGGTAATGGAAACACAGGCAGTGTGCCGAGCAATGTTGCTAAGGTTTCACCTGTTGCACGTCGAACCAGGCATTCAATGACAGTAAATCAATCGAAAAAGGCTAAAGTTGCATCTGGTGAATGTGAGCAGTCGGTTACAAAGGTTGGTCCATTAATCAAGAAAAGAAGTGCTGATCGAGCCACTGGGGACCCGAAGGCAAAGAGAACAAAATCTCGGGAGGCAGTTTCTAAGATACTTGTAACCAAGTCGAAAGAAGGCACTAAAAGTGATGCAACAAGCTCCATAGGACAACGAAGATCGTGTGATATGTTAGCCGGTCAGGTAAGTCTATCTGATGAGTTAGTTGGACAAACTGTAATTAGGCGCCCGAGGTCATGTTCCACGAGGAAAACACGATCGTCATTAGGTGTTATTTCATCTCTTGCTTCAAATGAGAACTTGGAAAGAGCAGGTGCAGAAAAATCTAATGATGGAAATATAACAATTAAGGATGGATGTATGGTTTCTTCTGTTGTAAAGACTACGTCAGATGAATCTCCTAGTAAAAGACGTAAACCATCCGACACGGTTTGTTCTACTCCGCCTGATAATTGTAGGACGCCTATAAATGCCGTATCACCCGTTTGTATGGGTAACGAGTATTACAAACAATCATGCAAAAAGAGCCCCTTCAAACCAAGTCTTTTGAAAGAACTTCGTGATTTAACTGCCACGGGGCTTGTATCGGGACCCTTATCAACTGAATCAAGGAGGAGAAAAGATATGAACGACGTTCAAGTCTTGTATAGCCAGCACCTCGATGAGTACATAATCAAACAACAAAAGAAGGTTGTTTCAGATCTCATACTCTTTTTACCTTTTCCACAAGCTGGTTTTTTCAACTTATAATTCATTATCCTTATCGATGTTCTTTCAGACGTTGACTCGCCTAGGGATTAAAGTGGTATCGTCCATGACCGAGGCAACACATTTCATAGCTGATAAATTTATTCGTACAAGGAATATGTTAGAAGCCATTGCTCTGGGTAAGCTTGTGGTGACACACCAATGGATTCAGAGTTGTGGACAAGCGAGATGCTTCATCGACGAAAAAAATTACATCCTACGAGACGCCAAAAAGGAGAAGGAATTTGGATTTAGCATGCCAGGTTCGCTGGCGAGTGCTCGTCAGCATCCTCTTCTAGAGGTGATCTCAATTTCAATGTTTCACCACGTGCTGTATTTGGCCATTACCCCTCTAGTTTTTAAAATAGTAATCTCCACAGGGTCGACGAGTGTTGATTACTCCAAATACAAAACCCGGGAAAGACGTCATTTCGAGCTTGGTCAAGGCAGTGAAGGGCCAGGTATATTTTGCCTGAACTTTTATTTCGTATGACAACCTAGCATAGAGCGTGTTCATCATATCGTTTGAAGTGCATATAAATGATTAGACGTGTTTTTTACGTTTTTCGTTTAGCAAGTGCTTATATATTAGAAGCGTTTTTGAACCGGGAGTAAAATTTTACTTAGTGGTAAAAAGTGTTTTTACAATTTTTTTTCGATTACCAAAAGTGGCACGAGAAATTCTACGAGTAGATAAAAGACGCTTAAAAGTGTTTTCGTAAAAAGCATTTAACCAAATTTCTTCCAGAAGTAGTTAGTTGTATAATAAGTGCTTCATGTGCCATTCGCCAGGCAGTAGAGAGGCTGGGGAGGTCCATGCTGAAGGATGATCAAATTCCAGATGATTTGTTGATTTTGTCATGTGAAGAAGATTATGATATGTGTATGCCTTTTCTTGAAAAAGGTTGGTTCAGATATATCCTTCTCATTTGGTTTATAGCATCAAAAGTCTAGTGCATACGTCAGTGAGCAACAGTTAATTTTTTTAAAAAATTTACTATTTATTTATTTTTTCGTCCTCTTACTTTCTTTGAGTGACGAGGTTAGCTTATGATTTAGAGCGGAGATTTTGAACCTCTAATTTCTTGGTCAAGGGTACATGCTAACTATTGAGCTACACTCACTCGTGGGTTTTCCCCTTTGAAAAGTTAACCTTTTTGCTTGCAGGAGGTGCAGTGTATGGTTCCGAGCTGCTGCTTAACGGGATCGTAACTCAAAAGCTCGAGTTTGAAAGGTTGGGTTTTCTATCATTCGGTAAATTGCACATAAAAAATAAGCTGTTACTAATTCTTAAATTTCTTTTCAGCCATCCTAAGACCAAACAATATTTTATACTCGTTTCTTATGTTGTTGAATAATCTGTGCAGGTATCGTCTTTTTGTAGATCAAGTCAAGAGAACTCGGTCGACGATATGGCTCAAGAAAGATGGCAATAAGTTCCATCCTGTTTCTAAACATCATTAACTTTACTTGATCATATATTTTCTGTTGGGGTGTTCTCTTTCTGGTATGTGTTCTAATGTGTAAATTATAAATTATAGTTTTCATGTGCTCTATAATTTAAATTCATTTTAATGTAAATTTTAGGGTCTTAGAGAAAGAGACATACATTACCCTTTTGTATGTCATAAACTATGTAATATAACCTTATATAACTTATGTGACATTAATGTGGCAATGTTTTTAGTTCTTATTTATTAAATTTATATCATCAAATTTTTTTTGCTACAAGATTGGTGTTGTCTCATTTCGCTCATAAAAGTTGAAAAACCACTCAAGATTGGACCTTCTGCTAAAAATATACAAGCCGGCACAATCGATGCTCTTATGGCCTTTAAGTTTGAAGTCCTGTGAACGTAGAATTGCTAAGAAATACACCAGAAATGTGCAATTTAGATCGTGTCCTGAACACAATTTGCTATACAAAATATATAGGTCTTCAAGGGATACTCGTCTTCGAAGTTCAAGCATAATCTTCTTTCATTGTTATCCGTTGCAGCTCGAGCTCGTCTATTCATACTTAAATCTTGACTTGAATCTTCGACGACGATGGTCATTGCTTGCTAACTATCTGCATTTCGCTCTTCTTGCATTGGAATATCGCTGGTAATGTAGATGTTCGGAAAGGAAGATTCAGAAGACGGGCTTATCGTCTTCGGAATTAGGTCATACTGGGTTGGGGTTTTGTGCGACTCGAAGTCGCCACATGTAGTAATGAATGTATACAGAGTTCAGGCTCATAGCCGCACCAAAACCCAAGATTGCAGACAGCAATATGGCATATAAGATCTTCAGTTTCAGCTGCAAATAAGACCAAAAGATTGTCAATAAGATGTAGTAAGGAAGTTGAGGTTTCTAACTTTCCAATGCAAAATGCAGAAAAGAAGGAAGTCCAAATGCAGCTGGGGGAAATGTTACAAAGGAAGCTATAGCGGTAGCCGGTAAGATCGTCTTCACAACGACCCAAGCTCACCGCTAGCAGATATTTTTCCCTTTGGGCTTTTCCTTTCGAGCTTTCCCTCAAAGTTTTTAAGACGCATCTACAAGGGAGAGGTTTCCACACCCTTATAAAGAATGTTTCGTTCTCCTCCCCAACCAATGTGGGATCTCACAATCCACCTTCTTTCGGGTCCCAGCGTTCTTATTGGCACTCGTTCCAGAACCAAACACCAGGCAGTGTGCCAACGAGAACGCTGGGACCTCAAGGGGGTGGAAACTTCTCTCTAGTAGACGCATTTTAAAAACTTTGAAAGGAAACCCGTAAAGGAAAATCCAAAAAGAACAATATTTGTTAGCAGTGGATTTGGGCTGTTACATATTTTTTCACGAGTTAAAAGCATTTGAATTTGGCAGCTTCAGTTTCAATGAACCCATAATTCTAATAGTTCGATTCTGATGGTCTAAAATAAAGTCGTTAGTCGGGTCAGTTTGGTTTCAAAAATCGTTTTTTTTTGTTGTGCCAACAAGCAGCCTGAATCGACTCGCTCGTATATCTGTTCGTTAACCCTTAACATAGTGGCTCTCTTTCCAAGCCACTTTAAGATTGAATTAGATCTCACAGAAATCAGACTAACATTGTGCTATGCCCGATGCATGAAGATTTTACTCACCAAAGTATAGAATAGATGAAGAATGATAGCTACAAGTGCGAACTCTAGAGCTGCAAATGTCCATATATACTCCTTGATTGCTGCAAAGTTAAGCAAGCAAGCAAATTAGGAGACTCATAAATCAGCTATAGAAAATATTTAAGATTTTGCGTAAAACTATACCGAGGACGACGGAGAATATCGATGACATGAGACCAAACACCAACGCAGAAGGCACAGCGTAAATGATTGCCTTAGTCCTCAAGTCATGAACCTAAAAACGAACAATCCGAAGGCAAAAACACTATATTATAGCTCGATATGAACAAAAACATGATCGAACAATATCTTAATCCAAACACGATGTGAATACAAATTCTATAACAGCCCAAACCCACCGCTAACAGATATTGTCCTCTTTGGTCTTCCCTTTCGGGCTTCCTCTCAAGGTTTTTAAAACGCGTATGCTAGGGAGAGGTTTCCACACCCTTATAAAGAATGTTTCGTTCCCTTCTCCAACCGATGTGGGATCTCACAATCCACCTCCCTTCGGGACCCAACGTCCTCATTAGCATTCATTCTCTTCTCCAATCGATGTGGGACCCCCAATCCACCCCCTTTCAGAGCCAGCATCCTTGCTGGCACACCGCTTCGTGTCCACCCCCTTCGGAGCTCAGCCTCCTCGCTGGCACATCGTTCGATGTCTGGCTGTGATACCATCTGTAATAGCCCAAACCCACCGCTAGCAGATATTGTCCTCTTTGGGCTTTCCCTTTAGGTTTTTAGAACGCGTCTGCTAGGGAGAGGTTTCCACACCCTTATAAAGAATGCTTTGTTTCCCTTTCCAACCAATGTGGGATCTCACAATCCACCCCTCTTCAGGGCCCAACGTCCTCGTTGGTACTCATTCCCTTCTCCAATCGATGTAGGACACCCAAATCCACCCTCTTCGGGGCCAGCGTTCCTACTAGCATATCATTCCGTGTCTGGCTCTGATATCATTTGTAATAGCCTAGACCCACCGCTAGCAGATATTGTTCTCTTTGGACTTTCCCTTTCGGGCTTCCCCTCAAGGTTTTTAAAACGCGTTTGCTAGGGAGAGGTTTCCACACCCTTATAAAGAATGTTCCGCTCCCCTCTCCAACCGACGTGAGATCTCACAAATTCCTAACGTAGTTCAAAATTCAATCAATTTCCTCTATCATAGCAAATGACATACCAGAAGCTGCTCAAGGAAGAAGAAGTAGCATATTGTGCTGATTAAAACAAGCACCACAAAGTCCTGCCAAGCACTGCAACAAATATAGAACTTTAAGTACAGTTTCCACAACCGGGAAACGAATTTCCGAACATCGTAAATCATGACGAGCCATTGCAATACCTCAACATCTGTGAGCGGGAAACCGCTCGATTATGCAGCGGTCCACCGTCCCGTTGAGAGGTGGTCGGAATGCGGAGTAACGTGACGGGTAAATTCTTTACCTCTTGCCTACATACTTCACAGTTCTTGTTTCCTTTTCTGCTAAACCATTCTATTGCACAATCTTTATGTAAAAGCCTAAGGGCTCCTTTGCAACTGCATTCCATTTTGAGAGTGTTTTCTTCTTCGCATGGTTCAAGGCAAATTCTACAAACTGCTTCCTCTTCAGGAATTTCTTCATCATTTTCTAAGGTAACAGAACCATCTTGATCTGATACATCAAATAATTTACAATAAGGCCCCTAATGTTTGTGTTTTTTTTAAATTCCGCCCCTAATCTTTTTGAAATTTTAATTTCATCCTTCTGCGCAATATTAAAGTGATACATAAGTTGCTTTAGGGTATGTGGATTTATACCAGAACTTGTACTCGCCTCAGAAGTTGCTTTAGGGATAGCGAAAGATGTCGATCGCACTATAACGATACTTCTACTGGGCACGGATAGAGACCTCGAAACTGCACGGGCTGCTTCTTTCTGCATGAGTTAAAAACGAAAGACCAAATTACGAATCTGAAACGAGCAATAAGCCTGTAATAGCCTAAGCACACCACTCGCAGATATTGTCTGCTTTGACCCGTTACGTATCGCCGTTAACCTCACGGTTTTTAAGACGCGTATGTTAGGGAGAGGTCTCCACACCCTTATAAGAATGTTTCGTTCTCCTCTCCAACCGACGTGGGATCTCACAATCCACCCCTTTTGGGAACCTAGCGTCATCACTGGCACACTCTCCGGTGTCTGGCTTTGATACCATTTGTAACAGCCCAAGTCCATTGCTAGCAGATATTGTCTGCTTTGGTCCGTTATGTATCGCCATCAACCTCACGGTTTTTACAATGTGTATGTTAGGGAGAGGTATCCATACCCTTATACGGAATGCTTCGTTTCCCTCTCTAACCTATTCTCACAATCCACCCCCCTTAGGAACCCACCGTCCTCGCTAGCACACCGCCCGGTGTCTAACTCTCATACCATTTGTAATAGCCCAAGCCCACCACTAGCAGATGTTATCTGCTTTGGCTCATTACATATCGCCGTCAGCCTCACAGTTTTTAAAACGTATATGTTAGAGAGAGGTCTTCACACCCTTATAAGGAATGTTTTGTTCCCCTCTCCAACCGATATAGGATCTCACAATCTACCCCCTTGGGAATCTAGCATACTCCTTGGCACACCGCCCGATGTCTGGCTCTGGTATCATGTATAACAGTCCAAGCCTATCACTAGCAGAAATTGTCTACTTTGGCCCATTACGTATCACCATCAGCCTCACGGTTTTTAAAACGTGTATGTTAGAGAGAGGTATCCACACCCTTATAAGGAATGCTTCGTCCAATCGATTCTCACAATCCACCCCCCTTGGGAACCCACCGTCCTTGCTAGCACACCGCCCTGCCCAGTGTCTGGCTCTGATACCATTTGTAACAGCCCAAGCCCACCACTAGCAGATGTTATCCGCTTTGGCCCGTTACATATTGCCGTCAGCCTCACGATTTTTAAAACATATATGTTAGAGAGAGGTCTTCACACCCTTATAAGGAATGTTTCGTTCCCCTCTCCATTTAGAATCTCACAATCTACCCCCTTGGGAATCCAGTGTCCTTGGCACACCGTCCGATGTCTGGCTCTGGTATCATTTATAACAACCCAAGCCTATCACTAGCAGATATTGCCTGCCTTGGCCCGTTACGTATCGCCATCAGCCTCACGGTTTTTAAAACGTGTATGTTAGGGAGAGGTTTACACACTATTATAAAGAATGTTTCATTTTCTCTCCGACCAATGTGGGATCTCACAAAACTTTTTTCATGGTAAGTACTAACATTCTAGCTAGTTTTTGTACGATGAAACTTAAAAGAAATGAAGTTCGTAACACAAAAAGAACTCACACGTGGGATTGGCCTTTCATCGATTGCGGTTGTTGTGGCGGGGAGCGGAACCGAGGGGGACAAATTTGCGGCCGGAGTCACTGGGAGAGAGTTGGATTTTTTCCATGAAAAGTGTGAAGCGAAAGCAGCTACTATCGGAGTTTCAGCAGTTGACTTCGGGTCCGAACTTAGAAGCGAACTTCTCTCACCTTCAGCAGCAATGCCTTTTCTCTTAAAGCTTAAAGCCCTTAAGAAGCTTCCTGGAGATAAAACACCTTTACTGGAAGCTTGAGATTGCAGTAAACCTTTCCCGCTACGGCTTTTACCAAAACTCGACGATCTCGGGGGTATTTGAAGGGAAATATCGGGACGTCTACTACTATGTCCACCACCTGATGTCTGCTCATTCACAGATTTTACAATCGGGTTGTCTTCCTGCTTATAACAAATGTTCGAGTTCAAATTAGATTCATCGACCATCTAAGCAGTTCAATACATATTTACACAGAAAGAACTCACAAAGCAAAAACAAAAATGTTCTTCATATGTCAATGGCTGTCCTCCAAGTTCACGCTAAATAACTCATGATATAGCTCAAACCCACCCCTAGCAGATATTGTCTGTTTTGACTCGTTACGTATCGCCATCAGCCTCACGGTTTTTAAAATGCGTTTGTTAGGGAGAGGTTTCCACACCCTTATAAGGAATGTTTCGTTCCCTTCTCCAACCGATGTGGGATATCACAATCCACCCCCCTTAGGGAGCCAGCGTCCTTGCTGGCATACTACTCGATGACTGGCTCTGATACCATTTGTAACAGCTAAAACTCACCACTAGTAGATATTGTCCACTTTGGCTCGTTACGTATCGCTATCACCCTCACAGTTTTTAAAACACGTTTGCTAGGGAGAGGTTTCCATACTCTTATAAGGAATGTTTTATTTCTCTCTCCAACCGATGTGAGATCTCACAATCCACCCTCTTAGAAGCTAACGTCCTCATTGGTACACCACCCGGTGAGTGGCTCTAGTACCATTTGTAACAGCTCAAGCCCACCGCTAGCAAACATATTGTCCGCTTTGACCCATTACGTATCACCATTAGCCTCGTAGTTTTTACCGACGTGGGATCTCACATACTTTCCCACCTCTTTGTAAAATCAACATTTTATTTTTCATTTCTAACAATAAGAACTCGGAGTACAAATGCAAACCCAAACTCCCTACGTACTCTCGGGGCGATAACCAGCCCACGAGCCAGTGTACGGAATCACAGATTCCCCAAACATCCATCCATTCGGATCCTATTACAGTGTAACTTTCTAAACAACATAAACACAACGTAAATAAGAGATTAAGCAAGATTATCAGATAAATTCACAAATGAATTCTGGAGGGTATAGATCTAATTTATGATATTAAGAGCATTGTCTTCTTAGCTAGAACTCGACACACTGTTCAAGATCTACAAAGTACAAACAGAAACACAACTTTCCCCAAAAAAACAGGACAGCCGCAACGCCATGTCCGGGAAAACGACAATAATTCAGCTCAAATTAAGCTCAGAAAACATAAAATTAACTGTTTCAAATAAACCTCCGCACTTAAATCAAAACAAACGATCATTAATTTCTCAGAACAGAACATTATCGATTACAAAGCTCTAAGAACAGCTGAAAATATTCATAAAATCAATGGAAAAATGGATCAAAATACAAACCCACATGCAAAAGGCAAAGAAGAAGAAGAAATCAAAATTAAAAAAATTAAAAAAAAAAAAAAGAAATCCCAACCTCTTGAATAATCTCAGAGACGCCATTTGTAAGTGGCGGGACAGTTGCCATTTCTATTAAACCCACAAAACCAACCGCAAAAGAACAGCCCGAAATTTTAGAGAGAATCAGAGAGCAGAAGAAGAGAGATGGTAAAACGAGTAGGAAATTTTAATGATTTTTTTATTTATAATAATATTAAATTGGTGACCTGACCTGAAATGTAATTTTAAAGATAAGAGAAGACAAGTTATGGGAAAATGGTTTGAAACTCTGACGTGGCTGGCAGGTGCTTGCTTGGAACCTTACGAGGAAATGGGCTTTTATGGCCCATTTACAGTACAATTAAAGCAATTATGGGCCCACCTCATCACAAGAAGCCCAAAAGTTGCCAATTTTCTATTGTGGGTCCCACATGCTCAATGATTCCTTTTCGGCCTAAAGGTTTACCAATTTCCTCTTTTTTTTTTTTTTTTTTTTTTTTAAATTCTGTTTGCTTATGGGCCAGCTAATTGGGCCTTATAATCTCCAAATCCGTCTTTGCGGGCCGGCTTTGGAACGACGTCGTTCGATCGCCTTGAGTTTGCATAATTAAATCGATATTTAAGAATGAAAAATAACCGTTCATTTCTCCGATTTTTGTTCACGATTAAAACAGGGTTTGTAGGAGTTTTGAAAGAGTTAATTATGAAAGTGTTTTAAAAAATAAATATTGTGTTGTAATATTATATTATATTTTTGCTTGCTTAATATTATTCTCTTTATTTACATTTTTTTTTATAAAAATTATAAGAAAAAAATTATCCATGAAAAATTTGATCTCTTCAAAAATAAATAAAAATTTCTGTGGAGATGAAAATTGGGACATGATTGAAACCGAAAAAAGCTTCCTGCCGCTGTTGTGCCAGTTAGATGAACACAAGTCTCCACAATGATATGGTATGATATTGTTCACTTTGAGCATAAGTTCTCATGGCTTTGCTTTGGGCTTCCCGGGACTTTCATCCAACACCTTCCCTCGAACAAAATACGTCTCCCCTTAATTGAGACTCGACTCTATTTCTTTTGGAGTTCTTTGTCTAACATTTGGATGAACACGAGTCTCCACAATGGTATGGTATGATATTGTCCACTTTGAGCCTAAGTTCTCATGGCTTTGCTTTGGGCTTCCCGAGACTTTCATTCAACACCTCCCCTCGAACAAAATACGTCTCCCCTTAGTTGAGGCTTGACTCTATTTCTTTTGAAGTTCTTTGTCCGACATTTGGATGAACACGAGTCTCCACAATGGTATGGTATGATATTGTCCACTTTGAGCGGGCTTCCCGAGACTTTCATCCAACACCTCCTCTCGAACAAAATACGTCTCCCCTTAGTTGATACTCGACTCTATTTCTTTTGGAATTCTTTGTCCAACATTTGAGGATTCTATTGACATTACTAAGTTTAGGGCATGGCTCTAATACCATGTTAGATGAACACGACTCTCCACAATTGTATGATATTGTCAACTTTGAGCATATAAAGTCTTATGGCTTTGCTTTGGGCTTCTCCAAAATGTCTCGTACCAATAAAGATGATATTTTTTAATTATAAATCCATGATTATTCTCTAAATTAGATGATGTGGGACTTTCATTATCCAGTTCAAAAATGATTTGATAAATTAACTTAAATTCTAAATTAGGAACAAAAATGATAATTTGAGTGAATTTCCAAAAAAAATGAAAGAACGCGTAGATTGAGAAAAAGATTTTGCTTTCAACGCTCACTTAGCGCCGCGTTTGACAGCTTCAATACAGCTGGCAAAACACGATAAAGTTTCCAAGTAAAGAGTTGACGGAAATATTTGTCAACTTGTATTTATTACAACTCAACTAATTTACCTTTATTACCATTTGTTGTCTTTTCTAATCATTTTTATACCAACATGTCTATTTTAGTTTATTAAATTAATTTTTTTTTAATTTGAATCTAATATTACTATTAATAAAAAAAAATTAATTTGGATTAAAAATAGTAAAATAATTTTCAGGTAAGAAATCACAGCACAACTTATCTACTACAAGCACATGATTCGAAATCTGGATTCAGTATTTAATAGCCCTGAAATTCCCTTACGACATGGTCACTTGCTTATTTCTCGCTCTTAAGAGTAAAAACTATTCCCACAGACCAATTCGAGTTATTTAAGCATATTTTGTCCTCATTTACATGCTTCATAGTAAATTCCGTTGTCTCTCCCTCTCGTCTAACATTTCCATTGTCTCTCCCTCTCGGTCAAGCAATGAATCAACTAGCCTATTATTTCAATATTCTTTTTTGTCATAATGTCCATTCCGAGACGAGTTGGAAGAGGAATTTCTAGTTCTTACACGGATGAGCCTTAGCTCGATAAGCTCACACTTAACCCGGAAAAAATTCAGACACAAATTATTATAAAGTTAGTATTACACCAAGAATTCATTAACGATCGAATTTAACCCTTTGATTTTTTTGATAGGTGATATATATCATAAATAAAAATTGAGCCATTTATTAATATTTACTCATAAGTTAAAAATATTTAAATATTAGAATTTAGAATATAATTATTTTCCAACACCATTGAGTAGTGGAGCGGCTTCGGCTTGACCTTCCTCGTCTCAATCTCAATATTCTCTCCCTCCCTTTAGTCAAGATTTGTTAGAAAATTAATCATTTTAAAATTAATTTTAATAATTGGTCGGAGCTTTGTCTCAATTTCAAAGCTTAACGGTTAATCATTTCAATAAACAGCTAGCATTTTGAATGATTCTCTCTTATAATTTCATGTATTATGTCACACCCACATATATTATATCATTATCGTTATTTCCTCCATTCTTCCTTTAACGTATACTTATTATTTTTTCAATTTCATATTTAATTTCTAATTATTATTATTTTTATTTATTTTTTAATTATGCTTCATTTCTTTGGAATTTTCTTTGGCATGTTTTCTCCTTTATCCAATTTTTAAAAAATATTTTTTCAAGTCAACCCTAATCTCGAGCATGATGCTTGTTCAATAGAGCTAAACCACAAATCCCACGACTAGTACTTGTTCCATTCACCACTTCTTTATTTCACGCTTGAGGATTTTACCAGCACGATTAAAGTTCGAGGCATAATAGTCCAATCCCACCGCTAACAAATATTGTCCGCTTCAGTTCGTTACGTATTGTCGTCAGCCTCACAGTTTTAAAATATGTCTGCTAGGGAGAGGTTTCCACATACTTATAATTATTGCTTCATTCCTCTCTCTATCTGATGTGGGATCTCACAATTCACTCTCCTTGTGGGCCCAGTGTCGATACACCGCCTGGCTCTAATACCATCTATAATTGTTCAAACCCATGCTAACAGATATTGTCCATTTTATTCCAGTTTTAAAACCCGTCTTAGAAAAATACTTGAATTTTAAGTGAAATTAAAAATAACTATATAATATTTAAAATTTGAAATTAAAATAATTATAAAAACTTTATTAAACGAGATAAAATAATAATTAAAGGAGAAGTGATCTGGTTTGAATGGGTCTCTAAATGCTTATCTATACAAGTGGAGATTCAAACATTAATATTCATTGTATGCATTTGGTCTCGTGAACCAAAAAGGCAAAAAATTTCTTTAAATAAGGCTCCCATGAATTGGATATAATTATAAAGCCTTTTGGACTTAGAACAAAGTCCAAATATATATATATATCAAAATAATTATGAGTTGCTTCCATGAATATACATTCACCAAACATTATTATATAAAGAGGGGACAGTTTTATTTAAAATAAAAAATCATAGGGTTGAGGTCAACCATATACTTTAAATAATGTGTGTAGTTTGAATTTATCATGCAAATTAATTATTTGGTTCTAAGGAATAATTTGAAAGTATTATTATTTTTTATTTGTTTGACGATGTCCAATAGAATTGTTTGATGGAGGCATATGGAGAAACCATGTCCTTTTAAAGATTTTGTTTTCTTTTGTTTATTTAAAGAAATTATTTTTAAATTAATCATTAAAATGAAAAAAAAAAAAAAAGTTTGACCGAATACATTTCTTCATGCAGGTCCCACTTGATTCCGGGAGGTTTGTTTTCGCAATTGGGTGTTTGTGATTATAGGTTGGATGTCTAATTGTTTAGATGATAATGATAGTATCTTATACATGTACTGGTGAGTGAGATCTCATATTGGTTGGAGAGAAGAACGAAACATTATTTATAAAGGTGTGGAAACATTTTCTTAGTAGGTGTGTGAGGTTGAGAGCGATATGTAATGGGCCAAAATGAATAATTTCTGCTAGCAGTAGGCTGGAGCTGTTACAAATGGTATTAGAGCCAGCATCGAGCAGTGTACCAACGAGGATATTGGGCTCCCAAAGGAGGTAAGTTGTGAGATCCCACGTTGGTTGGAGATAAGAACGAAACATTTCTTATAAACGTGTGAAAACTTCTCCCTAATAGACGCGTTTAAAACTGTGAAGCTGACGACTATATGTAACGAACTAAAGCGAATAATATTTGTTAAAATACTCAAAATATTTAAAACAATTTCTTTATACATAACAAATCATATTGGGTGCTTTTCTTTTCATGAAAGAAATATCATATTTTAAGTTTTTTTTTTTTTCTTTAAGATGAAGAAACTTTATATATTCATCTAATTTTATTTATAATTTCCACGAAAAAAAACCATTTCCTTTAAAAAGATGACTTAAAACACATTATACATCGAATTCCAACATTATTGGAATAATCTCACACCAACAAATTAAAATCCCATCTAAAATATTTTTGAAAATTCCATATATATATATATTTTATATCATAACAAACCAATATTGAAATATAAATGATAAATAAAACAGAATAGTTAATATATATATAAATCATCAAAACTATTTTTTATAAGAAAAAAAAAATTAGCACAATATTAGCATAAAGGTCCGGCTTTTAAAAGAGTATTAAATAATTTAAACGGTCAACTTATCGAAGATGAATCATAATAATAAAAATTTAAAAGACAAAAAAAAAATTATAAATGAATAATACTTTAATGTACGTCGGTAATCAAAATTTGTACATACATCACTGTTAAATTGTTAAAAACGAGTCCAATTCGAAGTAAAATTTTTAAAAATATTTATACTTCTATTATCCAAAAATTTAAATTTAAAGGGTGGTGTATAGAAAGATTCTCAGTTTATTTTAATATTTTTATTATTTTAAAATAAAATTTTAAAAATTGACCCATATCCATACTCCATAGCCACAAGCCGGACCTTAATTATGGGATAAGCCTTTGACTTTACATAATTTATTATTCCAAATTGTATGACTTTTTTTTTTAATTTTTTAATTTTTTAATTTTTTAATTTTTAATTTTTTTAGTTTCTCCATTTTTGCCTATAAAAGGTTCCCATTTCCTTTGTGTTTCTTGCACCAATCCACTTCTTCTTCTATTTTTATTTTAATATTTATTTTTTTCCCTCGAAAAAATCTCAAAAAATGAGAGCTTCAAATCATGGCTTCTTCTCCCTCTTTTCTGTACTGCTTCTCAGTACTCTCGTTGCTGTTCAAGCCGTCCCCAAGGGCGCTCTGAGCAATAATGCCTATTGGCGAACCTGCCCCAAAGCTTTGAGAATTATCCGAGACACCACCTTCCGACTCGCTCGATCGAACCCCGGTCTCGGAGCGCAACTCCTCCGAGTTCAATTCCACGACTGCTTCGTTCGGGTATGTCTATTTCTAAACTCTCGATCATTATTAGTTTTAATTTATCGAAATTTCGACTAATTTTCAAGCTCACGAGTACGAAAATTTTTAAATATTGGTATAACATGACTTATTGATTTGAGTTGATGTATGATAGGGATGCGATGCCTCGGTTCTGTTAGATAGTATCACCGGAAACCCGTCGGAGAAGGAAGCAAGACCGAACTTATCGTTATTAGGGTTCGATGCCATTGACACAATCAAGTCGGAGGTTGAGAAGGCTTGCCCTGGAGTTGTCTCGTGTGCCGACATTCTTGCCGTTTCTGCTCGTGATGCTGTTTCCTTTCCGGTGAGTTGTCTCGTCTCTTATTAAAATTTTCAACAAAAAAAAAAAAAGAAGAAAATTATGAAAATATTAAATATATCAAATTTAATTTATTAGATCAGTCATTAATTTCTATGAATTCCTATGTAGTTCAAAAACCGGCGGCTGTGGCCAGTTTTAACCGGAAGAAGAGATGGAACTGTTTCGCGATCATCGGAAGTTACCGGCAATATCCCGTCGCCGTTCTCTAATTTCACCACTCTTAAGCAAATCTTTGAGAATAAAGGCCTTACCGTGAGCGATCTGGTGATTTTATCAGGTAATTTAATTGAACAAAAAAAAATCATTTATATATAATAATATTATATAAAAAAAATATATAAAATGAAAGAAAATCATGCATGTTTTCGCACGTACGTAAAAAAAAAGGTGCATGCATGAAAATAATATTTAATCATTTCTCAAATTAAAAAAAAATATTTGCAGATTTATAATTCACCAACTTTACTAAAATAAAAAATAAAAATAAAATAATATACAAAAAATATATTTAAATTAACAAAATTAAATTTTTTTAATGAATTGAGATTGACATGCTTAATAGTTAAAAAATAAAATTGAAAATTTCAAGATTTTTATTTTTACGGTAAAGTTTCGAGATCTATTAGGAACGTTTTAAAGTTCGATGACCTCCTCGATTCAGAATCTGGAGGGGTCGAGTAAAACATCTAACCCGACTCGTTTTTCGGGCGTGTTATTATTTAGGTGGGCATACAATTGGAGTAGCTCATTGTGGCACATTCTCAAGGAGGCTCTACAACTTCACAGGCCAAGGGGACGCAGATCCTTCATTAAATCCAATCTACGCCAACTTTCTAAGACAAAAATGTCCAAATCCAGCTGATTCTTCAATTACCGTAGAAATGGACCCAAAGAGTTCACGTTCATTTGACACTGATTATTTCAAGATCCTCACACAGCACAAAGGTTTGTTTCAATCCGATGCGGCGCTCTTGACCGACGACTCGTCGTCTCGGATCGTCAAAGAGTTGCAGAAGCCCAAAGCTTTCTTCCCTAGCTTTGCTAACTCCATGTTGAAGATGTCAGCCATTGAAGTCCTCACTGGCAAGAATGGTGAAATCAGGAAACGATGTCGTTTTGTTAATTGAGTTTATTATTATTATTATTATTATTATTATTATGTGTTGTTCAGTTTAATTATTTGTACTTTGGTTTTATATGTATGTGTGGTATTGAAGAAGCTATATTTATATGTATTCAATGTTGATTAAATATATGTAACATTATGTGGGTATACATAAATTCTATATATGCATATTTTAATTAATTTCTCTATGTTTAATGGAATTCAATAGTTAATTAAAAACGTTTGATATAGAAGACGTATAAGAATTTTTATCCATGCAAACACTATTTTTTCCGGACGCTTCCATTTGTGCGGCATGAATTTTTGTTGTCGAAAATCTATTGAGGTAAGTGATTTTACCGTTTGAACGCCTTAGAATTAGTGTAACGACTTATGCCCAAGATTCGGCATCTAATCGCCCTGACAATTCCCTACGACATGGTCACAAACTCAGTACTCATTCCTAGGTTCTGAAAGTGAAAACTATCCTCACATACCAACACTCAGTACTCATTCCTTGCTTCTGAAAGTGAAAACTATCCCCACATACCAACACGAGTCTTTCCAACATGTTTTGTCCTCATTCACATGCATCCTAGAAAAATTACCACAGGTTATCTAAAATTGTTCTAAGAAAAACACACTTAACCTTGGAATTCCTATAATTGAGCTACTGAAAAGGAAGGTGCATCGGTATTGGTACACGACTAATTTTCAATTCTTTTAAGCATTTCTTAGTTATCCAATCCTAAAATCGGTTTAACTTTATATTATATAAAACGAATCCAGTAGATGAAAAGTAATAAAAATTATATTTATGTAAGATTAACTATGTACCGAGTGTGTTCTTCGAGTGTTCTTCCACGTTCAAGATAAAAATAAATAAATGAAATCAAACGTTTAGAATAAAGTTTGATACAATTTGTCAAGCTGAACGTAAATTTTGATATTTTTCATATAATTTTTTCAATTTTAATACCGAAAATATCGACAAAGTAACGGGATCGAATCCTAAGAATGGTAAAGGGTGGAATCTTGCATAAAAGCATGAGCCTTCTAGTATTGTACAAGAAGTATTTGAATATACAGCAGATTTGAAATTTGTAAAGAAGGGTAACGCTTAGACTCACAAAGTTCTCTTCTATGACATGACTTCAAGAGCTTCCCTGATTTGTCCCAGCATATTGAATACTGTAGCAGCAATGTGAGATGGAGTAAGACCTGCTTCAGCCAGTTGGTCGGCTGGCGAACCGTGCTCGACGTATCGGTCCGGAAGAACCAGCGGTCTCCACTGCAAGCAATATATGGAATGCTAGCTAGATTAGTGAATTAGGTACAAAAATCTTAAAGGTGGCTTGGCTTGTATGAGATTTTCACCTTCAAGTTGCCATCAAGAAGGCCATCTAGAGCCAGGAACTGGATGACACGAGACCCGAATCCCCCGATCGATCCTTCTTCCACTGTGATCAAAATCTCGTGCGATTTAGCTAGAGATCGGATAAGGGCTCGGTCGAGTGGCTTGCAGAAACGTCCATCGGCAACTGTTATTCGTAATCCATGGCGTTCGACGATCAATGCAGCAGCCAAACAGTTTTGAACTGCTGTTCCATAGCCCAAGAGTGCCACTCTTTCACCTTCAAGTAAAATCCTGCCTTTTCCAACCTCAAGGGGAATGCCTTTATTCCCTGGTGGCAGCTCAACACCGATACCGTTACCTCGTGGATACCGGAAACAGCTCGGTCGGTCATCTATGGCTGCAGCTGTAGCAACCATGTTAAAGAGCTCGGCCTCGTCGGATGGGGCCATCACCACCATGTTAGGCAGGCATGCCATGAACGTAACATCAAAAGAACCACAATGGGTTGGTCCATCAGCTCCAACCAAGCCTGCCCTGTCCATTGCAAATCTCACAGGCAACTTTTGCAAATCGACATCATGAACTACCTGCAATTCAAACACGACATTTCGTTGAAATTCAACGAAAACAAACTTGTTTCGACTTGGTTAAGGGTCGACAAGAAGCAAAAGCTTGCCTGGTCATACGCCCTTTGCATAAACGACGAGTAGATCGCACAGAACGGTTTTAGGCCTTCACAGGCTAGACCAGCAGCAAATGTAACAGCATGCTGTTCAGCTATACCGACGTCAAAGCATCTCGTCGGGAAACGTCTTTGGAAGAGATTTAAGCCTGTGCCTCCTCCCATTGCAGCATGGATTGCAATAATATCGTTATCCACTTCCGCTTCTGCAATCAATGCCTCCGCGAAGTATGTCGTATACGACTGCGTTGCAGCCTTCGTTTTCTGCTGTTTTCCAGTTGCAGGATCAAACTTTGTGACTCCTGCATAAACAAGCCACAATTGTAGGTTGTAACTCAATTTCCGAAACAATGATCATTTTTCGACCTGAATCTTTAATTTACCGTGGTACTTGTCAGCAGCTTTTTCGGCATATGGATAGCCTCGTCCTTTCTCAGTGACGACATGGATGAGGACTGGACCTGTAGTTTTCGTACTCTTGACTTCCTCGAGAATGGAAACAAGATCGTCCATGTTATGACCATCGACAGGCCGATATAATAAAGCCCGAGCTCCTCAAATAATGTGGATCCAAAACCACTGATCATCCCACGAGCATATTCATCAACTTTTGCTGCCAATTCATGCATAGGACCACCAATTTGTTTCGTGACACCCTGAAACATCATTGGTATAAGGATAATTAAACCCGAGATCGTTCAGATTGAAGGATCAAGGCGTGACGGTTAGATTTGGTTTGTTATTTCTTACCTTGGCTACCTCTCTCAGTTCTCTGAGTGACCTGTTTGACTGCAGCCTGCTGAGAGCACTGCTCAAAGCTCCCACGGGCGGTACGGGCCCATCGAGCGTTGCAGTTGGTAAAGAGACCTGTTTGTTGTCGTTAAGAATAACAATCATGTCCGAGTCGAGGTACCCCGCATTGTTCATGGCTTCATAAGCTTGCCCTGCAGTCATGGCACCATCACCTATGACTGCAACCACATTGTTCTTTCTTCCCTTAAGATCCCTTCCCACAGCCATTCCTATTGAGGTACAACATAAGAATTGCTGTGAAATATCTCACTGAAGTAAATCACAAATATTTTGAAAACTTAAGCACAACCCCAAAATATCAATAGGATAGGAAAATCTAAAACAGTAGCTCATTATGTTCTGAATATACTCTCTCACAAAACCATCTTATCTTTCTTCAGCTCCCAGTTGGAGTTTAAAAGCAATCACCTAAGCCTGCTGAAATGGTGGTAGAGCTGTGACCCGTGCCGAAGCAATCGTATTCGCTCTCCGAGCGTTTTGTGAATCCCGACAACCCGTTTGTCTGTCTAATAGTAGACATCTTATCCCTCCTTCCAGTTAGAATTTTGTGCGGATAAGACTGCAATCACCAATTCAAACTAGTATTAAAACAAAATGGCCAGTCCATATGTAACCGCCCAAGCCCACCGCTTACAGATATTGTCCGCTTTTGTCCGTTACGTATCATCTTCAGCCAGACGCATTTTAAAACCGTGAGGCTCACGGCAATACGTAACGAGCCAAAGTGGACAATATCTGTTAGTGGAGGGCTTGGGCTATTACACCATATCTCTCACCGGGAAGGCAAGAAGAACGGCACCTGATGGCCAACGTCCCACAGAATCCTGTCCTGTGGGGTATTGAAGACATAGTGAAGAGCCACCGTGAGCTCCACCACGCCAAGACTGGAACCCAAGTGACCACCAGTTTTCGACACGTTGAAGATGACATCAGATCTTACTTCATCAGCTAGTTGACAAAGCTCCTGAGTCAACGATACCACAAGAAGCAATCAAACATTTCAAATAGTGTTAAAACGGGTTTAAGAGTTAAAAAAATTAGTATTCATAAGCTAGTTGACAAAGCTCCTGAGTCAACGATACCCCCAAGAACAAGACCAAACATTTCCAAGAGTGTAGCTTTTGAAATTCCGTTTCTACTCTAATATCATATTAAACTATCACAAAATTTAAAAGTTTCAAAGTCAAAAAGATTAGGATATATTAATATATACCTTAATGGATAGATTTTTCATATGAATTGGATAGTTTATAGTGTCCAAAAGAGGAGTCGGTGGACTTTGTGAAGGAAACTCCCCTGTCTCTGAAAGTGATGCACAGATCCCGCCGGGCCTCTTCTTGACCTACCTCAAACAAAAGCAAACAGCCACACATCTTTCAAAACTTAATTATTCAAAAGGTGAAAAGAAAAATCCATAATTCCAATTTTCAGTTGCAAAAAAGATAGAAAATATTCTTTTCTTCTCACTTGGGCATTTCATCAAACACTTAGTGGGCATGTTTTTTTCATCGGTTTTAAAGCCTTACCTGATTGACCCTCTTCTTAAATCGAAAGTCTAGATCCATTCCCCATAAGAATCGAGAAGAAACAGCACTCAAACCTTCATGTTCTTTGACTGCAACTCGACTGATAGAAGCAGGAAAAGCTAGCGTACAGGGCGCCATTGGAGCTCAGCAACCACCAAAAATGGAGAATCAAACAACTTCAATCGCTACAATCAAATCTCAGCTGAAGAAATCCAGAAAAAACAGAGAGACACGGTACATCCACTTTCTACGTGTCATTTAAGGAGAGACACGGGGTAGAAAAATTGAACCAACTTTTTCTTGCCACTAGGGGAAGGGAAGTGGCGGTGAATGAAGTGGAAGAATTAATTTAACGAGAAAAGATAGAAAACCCAATGGAGAGGTGAAGCGTGTGCGGAATTGGCGTTGATAAAACATAGAATCGACGGTGGATGGGCGAGCAGCTTTGGAGTTTGGTCTTTTCTTATTGGTCCACGTCGACTCAAATCCCAAAATAGATACGTGGATAAACTGATTTTTTTTTTAATTAATTTTTTAAAGCATAAACTTCCGAAAAATCGGCAGTTATTTAGGTAATATTTTTAATTAAAAATTAGGAATGAAAATAAGAAAAAATTTGGTCCCAGTTTTAGATCAATCTAATGTTTGCATTAGTGTAGTGTTGTGCCAACACGCTCAGACTTAAACCGAAAATGGTGTTAAGTTGAGTTAGGATAATGTTGCATATTTCTCTAGTGAAATGAGTTCGTTCCATTTATAATGTTTCTCATTATCCTATTATTATCATAAACCGTAACAACTCAAGCTCACCGCTAACCGATATTATCCGTTTTGGCTCGTTATATATCACTGTCAATTAATGGTGGGATCTCACAATCCATCATCCTAGAGGTCTAGCGTCCTTGTTCACACACCGCTCGGTATATGGCTTTAATACCATTTGTAGCAGCACAAGCCCACCGCTAATAAATATTGTCCACTTTTGCTTGTTACATATCGTCGTCAGCCTCAACGAATTAACTTTTGCTCGATACCATTTCGAAATCTTTGACACATATTAAGAACTCGGATAGATAGATGTTTGGGAAGTCTTGATGAGATGAGTGACACGGGGGCCCATTCTCGATGGCATGACCAAACGAGTTGTGATGGCTGACGACATCCCGAGACTCGGGATGACGTCAAAACATATGGACCATAACGATGGGGATCGAGATGACAAGACGAGATGCGACATTGCATTGAGAGACCTTGACCCTGAGCAGAGGCAAGGTTGAGCCGAATGACTTGGCTGAGTGTAGAGGCAAGTCGGATGTGTCGCAGACGATTGAACATGCACGCGCAGGCGGCGTGTGTGGTTGAACAAGCTTAGATTCCGGACAAGCGATGTTCGATTGGCAAAGACAAACCTCACCTAGAGTGAAGTGAAAAGTATATATGGGGCTTAATTCCCCTTAAAACTGGTCGTGAGCGTGCCAAAATCATGACGCCGCACAGTAAAAAATGTCGCAAATAAAAAACTCAACGTGGGCTCAATAAGGTGGTATGTGGCTAGCTAACCATACAGTTTGAAAGGGCATTAACTAATGTTTCTACACCCTTATAACTAATGTTTAGTTTGTTTATTTAATTGATGTGGGACCTTACAATCCATTCTCTTTTGAGGCCAACGTTCTCGTTGACATATTGTTTGGTGCCTAGTTTTGATACCGTTTGTAACCGCTCAAACTCATATTTTTCACATAGTTAAACATTGTTTCTTTCTTCCTCAAATTTTAGTTTGAAGTTTGTCGTTCACAGCTAAAAACTTTCGATTATGTTACAAATTCTCTTTGCCTCCACATTCAGACATCAAGTATGTTGAATCTTGTTCCATCGACGTATAGACACTCGGTTTATATGATATTGGCTAAATTAATTAAAAAAAAAATCATGAATTTTATATTTCATTTAAAAAAAATACACTTAATATTCAATAATATCTTTAGACTAAAAAAAAATTAAAAAATACACCTTAAAAAATATCCTAGATGAAAGTTATTAATATTTTATTTAAAAAATACTTTTTAAAATTTTGTTTATAAAAATTAGATATTTTTTAAATATGGGACTAACCTTAACAATATTTTAAAATTATTTTTAAAAATGGTTGAAAATGTATTAATTAATTTTTTAAAAAAATTTTAAGAGTATTTTACACACTAATTTTAATACATTTTAAACAATTTTGTAATTTAACCGATTTGAAAGACATAAATACCCCCGTGATCAGAATAATAATACAACTTTGCCTAACCCTATCACTCTGCTTTCTCCTCACTCGGGGTCTTGTCTGCATTTCTCTCAGATTCTCACTTTAGTTCACGAAACTCGAACCCAGTGGATTGAAAGGTTTGAAAAATTCCATTTCTGAAACGAAATTTCATTCTGTTAGTTGGATTTTCTTTTTGTATCGAGAGGCAGTTCGTTTGGTTGGTAATGAGAAAATGAATTAGGATGGGGACGTATTTCCTGCCATGATTTATGAGCAGTTTTTTTTTTTCTTTCTGCAACGATTACCATGCTAAATGATCTTTTTTCTGTTGTTTTTTCTTGGTGAAATCAGGAATTGATCGAATTAAAGATGGCGAGTGCAGTCGATGCTGCTGGAGATCCGATTCCTACATCAGCGGTGTTAATGTCCTCGTCAAAGCACATTGCGAACATGTGTCGATCGGAGAATGTGGCATACCTCCAGTGCAAAAGGAAGGATCCGAACCCGGAGAAATGCCTCGAAAAAGGCCAACAAGTTACTCGCTGCGTCCTCTCCCTGTAAGTGAATTACCTCTTTGTTGTTTTCATAGCCGAAGTTCGAATTCGCCACTTTTCATCGGCTTTGGTTTATATTTTCCGGAAATTTGCTTTAGTTATCATATGATCGTCTTCTAATCTGCAAGCAAATACATGATTAGGTAATACACTGCTTTAGCAATCATATGGTCGTTATCTGATCCGCTAGAGTAGAAGACTAGGAAGAGTAAGGGTTGTTTCTTAAACTTGATATAAAAATTATTAGTGCCGGTGCTGGTAAGATTTTACGTTGATAATCTTTTATCTGACTAAATTTATGGTGAGCATGGTAGACATTATCCGAAATCACCCGTTCATAGTTAAGCACCTTTAGCTTAGGTGCACGGTGGAAATATTGGATTGTGGAGGTCTTCCAGATTTTGAAGGATTGCAAGCATTCATGATTTAGATCTCTTTAGTGGCATTGAAGTGGTAGTTTCACAGTTCATGGTTCAGCATTTCTAATCTTTGGATGAGGAATTCAATGAACAACTTTCGGTTGGTTGAGCTGGAATTTGCTAGGTTATGCTAATTTCCAGTTTCAAGAGGCTGGATAGTTGATTTTTCAAGTTTTTTTTTTGAAGTCAAACCTCTATCTAGAAAGCTTTTATGGCTACGGCTTGTTATCATTAATTATTACAATTTTTTTTTTTTTTGTTGTACATTGGGTTTTTACAAATGACACGAAGAGTAGTTTTCTTCATCTTTTACTTGGTCCCCTATATTCTCCAAGATTACGTTTGTTATGGGTTAATAACGTCAAAGCTATTGTTTCTGAGTTTTGGTTGGACTGCTTTCAAAGGAATTTTGAATAAGCAACAATGTTGGTTTGAGCGGCTTGAGTTTCCCAGATTGAAAGCTTCACAGTGGTGTTCTTTGTCTAAATTTATTGGTCATTTCTCTTTTTAGAATATTTGCTTGAATAGGGATGGTTTCATATTTTCATATAGTTTGTTACTTTTCTCTTTTCTTTTTCTTCTCTCCCTTTGAAGGTTTGTATTATCAGACATTTGTTACCTCTCATTTTATCGATAAAAAATTTCCCATCTTGTTTGTGTTGGACGAACACTACTCTCCACAATGGTATGATATTGTCCACTTTGAGCATAAGCTCTCATGGCTTTGCTTTGGGCTTCCCCAAAAGGCCTCATTCCAATGGAGTTAGTATTCCTCACTTATAAACCCATGATCATTCCCTAAATTAGCCGATTTGGGACTTCCATCATCCAACACCTCCTCTCGAACAAAGTGCGCCTCCCCTTAATCGAGGCTCGACTCCTTTGGAGTCTTAGTCATTTTTTACTGCCTTCGAGGAGGGGCTTGGCTCCTTTTCTTTAAGAGTTCTTTGTTCGATATTTGAGGATTTGAGGATTTACCAATCTATTGGCACGACTAAGTTTAGGGCATGGCTCTGATACCATGTTAGACGAACACTACTCTTCACAATGATATGATATTGTCCACTTTGAGCATAAGCTCTCATGGCTTTGCTTTGGGCTTCCCCAAAAGGCCTCATTTCAATGGAGTTAGTATTCCTCACTTATAAACCCATGATCATTCCCTAAATTAGCCGATGTGGGACTTCCATCATCCAACGGTTTGAAAAAAAAATTTGTGAATACAAGTGAATGATACGAGAAATATCATTGATGAATGAACAATTTTCATTTCACAATATTTAGAGATAATAGCTTTGTTTAGTAAACATTAGTACTTGTTAAATAATTAACCGAGAGGCTGCTTCTGTTTGCAGGCTTAAAGATCTTCATCAAAGGTGCACAAAAGAGATGGATGCTTATGTCGGTTGCATGTACTACAATACAAATGAGTTTGATTTATGTCGCAAAGAGCAGGAAGCATTCGAGAAAGCATGTCCCTTGGAATGATTTTCCCCATATATGTAAACTGATTACAATAAATTTTTCTTGTTTGCAATGAGCATGTACTGTTGTTGCGTACCTTCTCTGAGTTAAACTTTTTTCTTCATAACAATGAAATATTTTGTGTATGTCTCGGGTTGCAAACCCGATACATTGTTGCAAACAGAATCAACCAATCTTTGCCAGCCCCTTTTGGACTATTGTCGTTAGCAATCATCTCTATTGCTTCTTAAAATTTCCCTGTTCAATATATCTAGTGATTTTTTTCATTCCAATTCTTAATGTGAATTGGAAAATTGATATCAAATCCATGTTCAATTTGTGTATGTCAACTCGTAAAGATTGATTGATGTAGATAACTTGCATATCACTCCATTCATGAAGGTTCAACTAACAAATGTATTTGATGTCTGGGATATCATTTGATTTAATACTTCTTTGCGGCTTCTGTTTCTCGGATTTTTGTACTATTCAGGTTAGTTTAATTATTTTGGATTGATTTCTTTTCTTTGAGGGGTCTCCTATTGTTGTGTTGTTTTTTTCTTTTGTACATGTATATTCTTTCATGTTCCTCAATACATTTGATTTCTCATTAAAGAAACAATTGGAGCAATGGTAGGTTCTGTTACAAGCGGATTGATTGCAGACTTCATCAGTCAAAAAGGGGTAAGTTGGTTAGATTTTTTAGGTTTGATTGAGTTTTTTTTTTTTTTTTTTGCCATCGTTGACTATTTACCGATCATCTTGGAGATATGTACAGGCTATGAGAGTTTTGGTACACGTTGCCTTACGGGTTGGCTAGCGGTTTATTTTTCAGCGATATGTGCTATATGCATTTTTTGAACACATGATCCTTCACTAAGAAGATGCAATAACTCATCTGACTGACATTGCTTGTATGGTTTGTCGTGATTCTACCGCAGGAAGCTTTTTCACTGGACTTTGGACTTTGGAAGGGTGCTCACTGGTTATGGGATCGGAGTTTTCTCCTATGTGGTGAAGTTTTCTACAAATATTTCTAATTATTCTAACTCTTCGCATTCTAGCAATGCCTGTATTGCTTTCCTCTTCTCTTATATGAATGCTTTCATGTTAAAATTTTCAAAACCTGTTGTTGTGATTGATTCCTATATTCATAGAGGAAATAGCACCAAAATCTACGAGGAGGCCTAACACACTCGAGCAGGTGTAGAAGATGAAAAACATAGACCCCCTTAGAAAAACAAAGAAATTTTTAGTTAACGAGTTTAAACAAGATGGTTATCTAATAACAAGTCACTAATTTTCTTTAGCATCCCTCCTCATTTTCCGTGCAGCTTATGATTGTTACAAGGTCGTTATCGTTGCTTTCTTATTAGGAACAGTGGTAACATGGAGCACTCTTGCTTTAACTGGCAAATTCTCTCTGTTTTAGATACATATTAGTTTGTTTGTTCAGATCAGTTGAGATGGTGTTATACTGTAATGTAAAGAAAAATATTGGATATAATTATCAATATAAGGCTAATATACTATTTTACTGAACCATTGATCTGTAGGAATCATTCCATGTGTTTTTCTGATTGTTGGTCTGTTTTTTTGTTCTGGAGTCGTCTCCTCGATGGCTCGTAATGCAGCATTCCTATAATCCAAACTTTTTTCACTTTGTGTTTCCTGACCGAAAAACGGAATAGAAGAAACGAATTTGAAACTAGGGTTCTTATTTTCAGGCAAACGTTGGCAATGAGAAGGACTTTCAAGTTTGCATTACAGCGACTTTGTGGAAAGGATGCTGATATCTCTGATGAGGCTGCTGAAATCAAAGTATTTTTCTCATTATTTTCATTGAGAATTTGGTGAGTTCTTGATTTTTCCAAAAAGAATGAACCCTTTAATTTACCAACCGGACTACAATGAAACTCTACAAAGTCTCCCAAAAGCCAGACTCCTGGACTTGTTTGCCTGCTGTTGTAAAACTTTCTTCTTCATGAGTTTCTTTTCTAAGCGTAGCTCTGATGATAGTTATTAGATCGGTGTCGGACTGATGGTATGGCAACAATTTGGAGGCATCAACGGGATCGGTTCGGTTTCTATGAAGCGAAACCTTTGCATTACTAGTATAGTTTTGAAGTCTTAGCTTATATACTCCTTTTTCTCTTGCTTCTCAAGTAATCATTAATTCTTGTGGTATGAAATGCAGGCCCCTCGTCGAGCAAAGCTGGAGCCATTCCTTATGCTTGTCTTCAGGGCATAAGCCGCTTATAATGGTAAATATCTCTTTCATCTTTCACTTTGAAATCCAAACTTATATGTGAGGGAAAGAATAGCAAATTTTGATGTCCTTTCTCAAAGCAAGCTCTCAATCCATCGTCATTAGGAAACTCGTCGTTTCATCTCGTTCTCGACATCGTCCCCAAACTCTCTTATAATGTAGGGCCATGGCTTGTTGCTCGGGTAGGTCACAGTGCTCACCATGTAACCAAAGTTTTATAGATCCCGACTTTAAATATCATATAGAGACCAAATATTTGATTAACAACGTGAGTAAAAGAAATTAAGATATTTGATTAACGGCTTCTAACCAATTTGGTTTATTTCGTAAAGGTTAGTACCCAGTATAAATGGTCGGAGTTGATTTTTTTTAGTGGGAATAGGGACGAAAAAACATTGGAGTTACATGAATTAAAGAATGAATCGGGAGTAAGAGGAAAAACACTCTAGAGTCAGATAAGGTGTATCCCTAACTCTATCTTACCTCGTTCTCATTATTTATCTAAAATTATAATTTCATTAATCCTATGAATACCATAGACCACGCCATACTTATAACCTTAGTCTAAAGTCTACTTTCTTACCCTCTTATGAGTATTTTATCATCTTATTTCGATCCAAAATTATTGATTTTAAAATTAAATCAAATCCAAAATTCAATATGAAATTATATTGTTCTCAAATCCACCTAACACATCATATCATAGTGATTAAATTGAGCTAAATTTTAGCTTTTGCACAAAAATATACATTTAGTTCAAGTTGGTGTCTATTTATTTTAAATGATAGACATTTGATTCGGTTCTATTAAATATAAAATTAAAAATTTATTTAGTTTTGTATTAATAAATGAATCAATTTTTAGAACTTACAAATATATCATATAAATATATTTTAAGTTTTTTAAAATTTAAAAAAAAAATACATGCATAATTTTAATGGGCAAAGACAGAAAATATTATACTATTTTTAAATTATAAAAATCTTGTTTTTTTACAAATTGTCGGGTTGTTATATTTTCAATCCTACATATACATTGCCAAAGTGGCAAAGTCAATTCCTTTAATTATTGTTTTTTTTATTTAATCAAAATACAAATAAAATTTTACAATAACTAAATATTGTCCCGATTTTAATCGACACAAATGGCTTAAGACAAAAAAAGAAAAAAAAAATCATTAAATGGAAAAATAGAAACAGATATTTTTTCCGATATATATATACCCCTTTGTGAGAACCCGCTGAACAACTCTTCCTTTTGCCTGATCGAACCATTTCAACTGCATAGCGGGAATCTCTATGCTCTGGTAGATCACAGTTTTTCTCGCTCTCTTTCTCTCTGTTTCTCTCTGTTTCTCTCTGCAAGACAAAGCCACCGGAAGCAATGGCGTCGTCGGCAGCTAGGATTACATTTCGCGTTGTCATGGTGGTAGTCCTCCTCCTCGTCATTTTCTATGTCGGTCGTCCTCTGTACTGGAAGATTTCCGCCACTGTCCATGACATTCGCCAGAACAAACAGACCGTCAAAGAAGGTGCGTTTAATTTGATGTGAAATTTGTATGTTTATGCTTGCCGGTGATTTGAAATGGAGTTTCAATTCTTTGTGTTGGACCTGCATTTCAGGTTTCTCTCAAATCGTTCTTGAAGCTCAGAAATCGGTGGGATGGTACCACGACGAGTCGGACTCGGGCGTCCATGATGGAACTGATGGAAAGAAGGCTGGATCGGTTGCTGCTCGGAGGCTGCTTCATCAGGTTTCGTGAAAATCTCAGTTATTTGAATTGTGATTAGTCCTGAGAATTGAATGGTTTCATATGCATTAGTAAAGATAAATCAACGGATCTGGTTTTGTTTTTGCTTTTGTTTTTGTTTTGTCGTAATAAAGTGATATAATGACTGAAGTAGCAACTATTGAATTAGTTTAGTTAAATGAAGGTAATGAAGGGTAAAGAAACCGTAATGCTTCAGCGTTCAGCCTTCAGTGTTGCCACTATGCATTGTTAGTCACTCGGATATTGTGTATAGTGATATTTATACCTGAGACGTGGTGAACCACTACTTCGTAAAGACGTATTCTTACACAAACAAAAAAGAGGAAGAAGATATAACTAGTTTTTAATCTTAGCCTTCCCTCTGAACAGATCCAGATATGTATCTTACATGAGCGACCTTGGCTGACATTGTGAACGAGTATTTATAATTTAAGACTAAAAACATGGTAGAGGTGGAAATGCGTACATAAGATGACAAGAACTGAAGATGGCAGTGGTAGCTTGTGATAGTTTTTGTTACTATGACTTGCTAGTTGGACATTTAGTGCTGATAGAGCAATTCCAAACAAACTCGACTAGTTGAAGTATAATGGAGTAGGCTTCAATAAACAAATTTTAGAAAATGACATATATCTTTGGAACTGTCTAGATAGAACAGAAGACTTAGTGGCTCTGTAGTTGACCATAGAAAGAAAGCCATACTGCCCTACTGTCTTGTAATCACATTTCATTGCTGCTACTCACAAGCTCAAGTGCAGCAAACATGACAAATCTCACTTGCATTAAGTTATTGCCCTTGTGCAAATAATTTATTTTTTCCTGTTATTTATTTTGTGGTAATTCCTTAATATGAAATAAGTGGTTACCTCTGTCCCAAGTCTTTGAACGTAACGTGTATACCTACCTCATCTCATCCTTGTAAACATGAGAAGGGAGAGAAGGAAGGATTGCTGCAGAATATTTGAGCAAATTGATACGATAGTCGTGTTACAAACTTCAAAGTTTGAAGTAACACAGTGTTTTCTAGGAAGTTTCACATTGAAATTCATTGTACTAAGTCTAGACACTTTTCTCCAATCAAGGTACAAGGAAACCTCTGATCCAAGACTTGACGCATTATATCATCCTTGTAGTTAATCAACCCTGTAGCTATGATAAAGGGAGACTAGTAAATTTCAGAATTAGGATTTTGAATGAGTAAACTAGATATAATATCTTGGTTTCTAGGGGAAATAGAAGCATTTTGACCATCCTTAGCTCTCTGGAGTCTGAATTGGTTGAGTTGAACAGCTCAAAATCTTTGCATTCTGTTGTTCCCCTCTAAGAAAACCGAATCTTACAAATCTCCATGCCAGCTGAAAAATATGGACTGCCACTAGAATACGATAGATTTCCAAATTCAACCTTTATATTAAACATGAAAATATCATAGACATATAATTGTCTCCATCCCTACAACACTACATCGAAAAAAACCAGAGGAGACTCTAAACCATTAGCAGTTCCTGCAGTTCATCTTTCTAAATATTAACACAAAATAAGCTTAAATGGGATAAGATACATCATGAATTGTTGTCAACTACGTAGTTCCTTATGTTATGACAGCTTGGAACAAAGTATCTGTTCAATATTGCTGGGGAGAACAAAATTAAAATGAATATGGAATAGTAGTCTTGATTGATGTTATAATCTGCTACTTCAAACATCACCTTCAATAAAGTCTTTTCCATCCTTGTGAAAGCTCTTGCTTCTTCCATCACAAAGTTTCTCGTCTCGAGGCTTTACCCTTTTTTTTAAAAAAAAACTTTGCGTGAGAAAATTTGTTTCATGTCTATATCTTATATTAATTTTCTTGTTGTGCATGTGTGGAGATAAAATGTGGAGATTTCAGTGGCAGGACTTCTGTTATTTCATCTTAGAAAACTTATTGCCAACTTCTGATGATTGTATGTATCTGGGTATACCATTATGTTTCGTTTAACTCAAGTTTTTATGATTTCTATGTTAGAATAGGACAAGTGGTAGGGGGAAAAAGAACCGTTTAAAAAAGTGTGCAGGAAATATTTCTTTGAAATCCTCGGTATGAGCTATTTAAGATCATAATTAATGAATGCTATATATCCATCCATAGACTTAGTGAGGATTTTTATATAAGTCCATTGACAATTCTTAAATTCCCTCATAAATCATCAAGTATTTCTGTCACCGAGTTGCCGTCTGACAATTCTTTACAAATATCCATTGAAATTTTCACCCGTCCAAGAATTTCACCCTCACTCTTGAGAGGCATGTCACACTCTTCCATAAGAAAGATCCTTCTTCCAGATAAATTATCGAAATCTGTCTTCAAAGAGGGGCAGCAAAATGCATCCTTTCTTTCTTTCATGTTACAGATTATAGTCTCATATCTAGTATTTATGTTCTCTATTGGGATAATGTAGTTGACCTTAAAACTAGCCATAAAAGCCCTCTCCCGAACGTGTTATCCATGCGGAATAGCTGCACTCAGACACGATTGGTAGAGCTTTTTCTTACCTTTAAAACCAACATGAAAAGAAGAGTCCTCAAATATTTATAAGCACATGCCAAGACAGGTCTTGTTCACATTGTGGAACTCCATTGGAATCTTTAAATACAACCATTTTATAACATTGGCATCATCCAGGAAAGTGACATGGTTTAGAAAATACTTCCTCAGCAGTAAAATTTCACACAGGTCTCATCAAATAGAAGAACAGTAATTTCGCAAGGACCTCCGAGAAAACGAAAAGAAAAACAACATTCCCATCATCTCTAATAACAAGTACTCCAGAAGTATTCTCTAGCCTTTTGTGAATATCAGCAGACTTAGAATAGCAATTCTGTTGTAGGGATTGACCCACCAGCAGCCATGATTTGTTGCTCCATCTGCAATTAACATATAAAACCCTTAGAAATTAAGAAGGATCTGCTAGTTTTTAACACAGCAGTCTTATGTACTGACCCTGAATAGATTCTCAAACTTGTTTTTCACCAGGCAGGTCTCTTGCTTTAGTTGTTGCAGATATCTCAGGCACCTGCACCGAGCCCAAAAATTTCCTTGTGTTTATAAGCTAATTTCATCCAACATTGCTCATATGTTGTAGGAGCTTTAATAGGAAAAACTTCTGACTTTTTTTTAATAATAATACATAAATACCCTTTTTTGATAACTCAGGCTAAAAGACGATAAAGAAAAGGTTCAATAATAGTGAAGTATTTCATGGTAAAAAGAATTGAGACCTCAAAAAATTTGGGACTGAAAGGAAAAATAGATAAAATTCAATAACAAAAACCGTACTTGAATCTAAGCATCATAACAACCCAGCTTTAGCCTTCAAAAGATAAGAGCTCACTCACCCTTCAATGTTCTGTTCCTCACAGAAGCTGCGGAGGGTAATACAGACATTTTTAACTCTCTGTGCACCTATGCTGTTAACCACAAAAGTCACAAAATCCTTCATTCAGTTTAGTTTTCAGTGCTCAAATTGATGAGTTTTTTCTGGAGAGAATACTATATTTAATTCTCTTTTAGAGTTCGAAAATCGCAAGCTGCCAAATGAAAACTTTATTCACTCTATGCTTGATAAATTAGGGAAAAAAGACTGGCTGTTTGGAAGCTATTTATGCAAACTAGCCTTCTTTTTAGGCAAAAAATTAAGCATAAACATGATTAAGTAACAGTTTCCCTCGAATATCATTAACTTTTATAAACAAACCCATGAAACTAATTTTCGAAATAGCTCCCAAAAGCTCATAAACCTTCATGAACACAAGGATATGAGGAAAAAACAGGTATTAGAAGTTTGGTGCCTACCTAGAACTGCTTCCTTTAAGCTGGTGAACATGGCCATCAACCTTTTGAAAGTCCACATCAGGCTCTTCTCTGTAAAAAAAATAAAAAAAGGTTCAGAGAAAAAGGAAAACTCATATCAAAACAAGGATCAAAGAAACCCATAGATAGAAAAAAAAAAAAAGGAAAAAAACTTTGAGAAGCCTTACAAAGCTCTGGTTAGATCATTGAGAAGCCTTTCAGAATCCTCAAAGAAAAGAGAGACCACTTCAACAATGAAATCTGGGTTGCCCTCATCTTGCAGTTTCTGCAGCTCTATAAACTGACTGTCCAAGAAACCCTACTCTCTCCAAACACCAGAAACCAAACAATAAATAAATCAAGAAACTGAAACTACAAAGCAAGAAAACAAACCCCATTAAAGATTTGATCTTCGTTTTTGTTCATACCTCCATGAATAGCGACTTTGTGTACTCAACCCATTGTCTCTGCATCAATCCCACCTCCATGCTTGCTTGCACTACACGCAAGAAACAAAAAAACTCCGTTATCAAAACTGCAACTCAAAATTGCAGATTTTTGAGGAAAAATTGCTTCAGACAAAGGGTTTTGAATGCCAGAAAAAACCTTTCAAAATTTTTGAGTAATAATGCAAAGCTTTTCCCTTTACTTTTAGGTATTATTATTGGTTGCACTTAAACTAGCAGACCAACCCAACTTTCCGTCTTCTCTGGATTTCTGTGCTGCTGCTGATTATTTGTGTCCCCAACCTCCCCAATTTCCTCTCTCTCTCTCTCTCTCTCTCTCTCTCTCTCGGCCTTTGTGTCATTTATTCATTTATGAGCTCAACATTGTTTTCTCTGTTCTGGTTTATTATAATATTCCTTTTGACTGGTCTTTTTTTCTTTTTTTCTTGAGAAACTATTGGTTGTGGTTAATCGTTTTAAGTTATAAGCTTGATGTTATCTGAAATAAAACTTCATGGTTCTTGTCATCTATTGTCCTTGCACGCACTATTACCATATTCTACTTTAGCCCTTGGTCCTTGTACTCCTAATTATTTCTTATTTCAAACCTTAACTTTGTGTGATGTATATAGCAAATGATTTTGTATAATATTTTGAACACTTTAGAACAGTAATAGAATTAGATTGAAATCTTGAAATTCAAATGAATAATCTTGTCCTCTCAAAATATTCAGATTCTATATTTTATATAATATTATTACAGCTCTCTTTCAGTGAAATCAGTATCTTAAGCTAAAGTTATTTGATTTGTTTTAGATGGGTTTGATTAAAAACCAAGAAGGGACAGAAAATTGGACCAAAACCCCTTTTTGCTTTATGAGGTTAAAGAAGACAATGGTATGCCTTAGCATTTTGTTCATCGCCCATTTATTTCTTCGAGAGTCACTAACAACGTGGATAGGGAATCCTTATCATTTTTTCAATCTCCACTATATATATACTTTTATTTTTTAATTATTATTTTATTAGAAAACAAAAGAAAAAACAGAATTCTCGTAATGATGGGTTGGAACCATATTCTCATTGTTGATAGTAAAAACGAATATATTCTATTAAGCTTCCAAAGGAGATAAAACTGCAGTGTGGTCGTGAATTTAACCCAATTGTTGGATATACAATAAATAAACACATTTTAATTAAAAAAATATCTATCAATTATATAGATATTATTCTATTAAAACTCTGATTTAGTAATAATGTGACGAACAGACTCTCCACAATGCTATGATATTGTTCACTTTGAGCATAAGCTCTCGTGGCTTTGCTTTGGGTTTCCCCTAAAGGCCCCATAGAGAGTATTCTTTGTTTATAAACCTATAATCATTCTCTAAATTAGCCGATGTGGGACTTTCATCATCTAACACCTCCCCTCGAACAAAGTGCGCCTCCCCTTAATCACTCATTTGGAGTCCTTGGTTCGACATTTGAGAATTTGTCGATCTATTGGCACAACTAAGTTTAGGGCATGGTTCTGATACTATGTTAGACGAACACGACTCTCTCCATTGGTATGAGGCCTTTTGGGGAAGTCCAAAGCAAAGCCATGAGAGCTTATATTCAAAGTGGACAATATCATACCATTGTGGAGAGTCGTGTTCATCTAATATAAACTATTACTTTACGTTGATTTCGTTTTTAAATCTTAAATTTCCATTTATTGCTTTATATTATTTAAAACTTCAAAATTATTATTTAAAACTTCAAAATAACCCAAACATAAAAAGACAAAGAAGAATGGTAAGATATTATCACATAGGTTATGTTAATATTTTATTTAAAATTGAAAAATAACATCTATTTTAAAGAACGAGAAAAGTTTGCATTTTTCTAGATTTTTTTAATAAAAAAATAATAATGGAAGGTTCCATTTTCTATATTAGAGAAATAAAAATTTATTTTAAAAAAAGTAATGGCATTGTTATACCACCAAGTCTTACCCCATATTATTAAAGTACCTGCAATTTGTTCCTAAGGCATCACTCCCACCTAAAGATTAAATAATTAGCGGGTTGACCAAATAGCTTTCAAGTACTTTTAGCTTATTAGATGGGAAAAAATAATTATTAAAAAAAAAAAAAGATTTAGCAGTTCATACCATAGTGTTATTGGGTGATGGGAGAAGGAATCTCCATGGCCACTTAAGAGATGCCCGTTGAGTGAAGCATCTTGTTGTTCATTATCTTGTAGCTTGCTTTATTATTGATATGTCCAACATTTGCATATTCGCACTTTTACCTATTATCACCATGTCGCTTATGGAATCTTTCCTTCAATTCACTACCAGCAGATATTGTCTCTTTGGGTTTCTCTTTCAGGCTTCTCCTCAAGGCTTTAAAACGCGGCTTCCCCTCAAGACTTTAAAATGCGTATGCTAAGAGAGGATTTTTACACTCTTATAAACGGTATTTTGTTCTCCTCTCCAACTAATGTGGGACATCCCACCTAATTTTTTCTCACTAATATATTAAATGAAGAATTTGTCAAAAACTGAGTGAGAGGATGACGATTAGATTTTGACCTCTTTCCTTCTTTGTCTTTCAGTTTCAGATGGCTTGAAGTCCTGCTGGGTTCCTTGAATTTTTTGAACTCATCACACAACCATATTTACAGAGCAAAATATGATGCCAAGAGATGAGGTCAACCAGCAGCAACAAGCCAACTACCACCTATCGAGCTGGGGGAATGGCTTAATAACGATTCATTTTCAATGTCTAGAAAGGTTGAAATTATGTTTTCAAACTCGTAAAAAAATATTCCTAGTGAGAAGTTAGGTCCGTAATCACTTCAAAAAGTCCCTCCCTAACTATTTCGTTGCTACATAAGCCAAATTACTGTTTCCTATAATGTAGATAAAGATAAACTATAGCTTTTAAAGCTAAAATACTCCTATAAGAAAAATGAACATAATAAAGGTAGTCTTATCAATTGAAAAACGAAAGGAAAAAAGAAAGGGTTATAATTACCAAGGCTACTGCTTTATGCTTCCGTGCTTCAGACTGCAATAAGTGCTTTTCATTCCACAACGACTGACGTGCCAAACGACACCAAAAAATAAAAGGTTAAGAATTCATGACTGAGTGACAACTTTATCTAAGTCATTATGTATTTCCTTTTGGAAGAAACAATACCTCACTATGGGAAACAAAGCAAAGTGCCACTCAAAAGGAAAGGAAATTTCAAACGAACCCAATAATTTAAAAATACTACAATTAATATTCACCAAATAAAAGGTATGGAAATATATGAGTGGAAAGAACATACTGTTGAGATCAACAGGTCCTGCAACTCCTCCTACAGTAGCCAGGAAGCTCTGGAGATCCGACCATGTACTCTGGGTTTTTGGTGCATTCCCCTAAGGCGGCCCATCTCTCACAGCTTTCATTTAGATCAGTGCAGTTCCCAACGTTTGCTAAGTTTTTGCTGAAAGAATCTACGTGAATCCACTTTGTTGCCGACCATTTTTCTCCTTCAAGAACAGGGCAACCTCCATGTAGACTTTTGGTGTCCGGGATGGCATTTGGTTCAAGGCTAAAGAAGAGAAGGGCATCGCCTTTCTTTGGTTTCACTACACCGTTCCAAATGGGAATAAAATGAGATAAAGCAAATCGATTTCATGCAAGTTTTATAGTTTGATAAGTACTGAAGAAGTAACAATTCACCTGCGATTCCTTTCCTTGCACAGTCTGAGAGATCCTCGTCTGTTTCAGAAGCCCTCCTGTGGGGAGATTTCTGCTCACAGAGGTTATATATAACAAGGTTAAACAAATTCATATGCGACTTTAATACAAATTATTGAGTTTTATTGAAAGTTGATGAAAAGTTTCAGTAATCCAAGATGTTTCATGTGTAGTCCAATTCACCAATAGTTTTGTTTGAATCTTGGAGACTTCAAAAATCGAAAATCGAAAATCGAAAATCGAAAATTTCAGTTCTTAGCAATTGAAATTTTCTACAACAATTAATGCCCCTCTAAGGTGGATTCTATTGCATCCACAATGAATATGGTTCAATTCATAGACATTTTGATTGAGAAACAGAATCATGGAAAGAGTTTTGAATGGGGTAACGGGATTTGATATCGTCTTCCTGAACAATATATAGGTCTAGAAAATTATGGTAAAGTTCTCTGGATTATCCAACACTGAGTCTTCCCAGAAAAACCCTAGTTAGAGAGTGGGCCTTTCCATCAGAAAGCTGAGTGGTAAGGTTTATTATATATAGAGAGTACTGAGATATAAGAAGAGGTGATCTTCCAATTGAACATGAGGACTATCGTAGAGTAGTTCTAGCTAGTAAAGGAGGGGGAGGTTATAAAGAACGTTTCATTCTCCTCCCCACCCTCTTTCAAGGTCTAGTGTCCTCGCTAGCACTCGTTTCCTTCTCCAATCGATGTGGAACCCCCTAAATCCACTCTCCTTTGGAGCCCAACGTCCTTGCTGGCACACTGCCTCGTGTCCACCCCCTTCGGGACTCAGCCTCTTCGCTGGTACATTGCATGTGTCTAGCTCAAATACCATTTGTAACAGAAGCCCACTGCTAGCAGATTTTTTTGTTTTTGAGCTTTCCCGCAAGGTTTTTAAAACGCGTCTGCTAGGGGGAGGTTTCTACACCCTTATAAAAAATGCTTCGTTTTCCTCCCCAACCGACATGGGATCTCACACATATCATCATTTTCTGCCCAGCTTATTTAACTTAAGAGACTCAATAATCTTTCCCTAAAATAAAGTGAACATAAAGGAGTATAATAGTGTAGTTCTAGCTAGTAAAGTAGTTTCTGAATCAACACTCGAACTAACCTCTGCCATGGGGAAAACTGTTTCACCGCCTTTGGTCACATCAGAGAGATACATGAGGACAGTAGCCAAACGATGTCCTCCCCAGGCAATATTCACCTTGTCAACAAAGTAATCATAGTGTGATTCATATCTCTGCCCATGCTCATATCTCAATACCTGAATGTCTTCCCCATTTTCTGAAAGTGAAAAATACACCACACATTTAGCAGCAATATTGGGCATGACATCCATCCAATACATATACTCTCCTTGGCTGCCCCATGGTATAAAGACATCATGAATGTTACTTATAGAAAATCAGTTGTAGTGATTCAAATATATATAATGTACTAGCAGATATTGTCCACTTTGGCCCGTTATGTATCGCTGTCAGCTTCACGGTTTTAAAACACATCTACTAGGAAGAGGTTTTCACACCCTTATAAGGAATGTTTCGCTCTCCTCTCTAACCAATTTGGGATCTCACAATTCAACTCCCTTGGGGGCCGGCGCCCTCGCTGGCACATCACATGACGTCTGGCTCTGATACCATTTAAAACAGCCTAAGCTACCACTAGCAAATATTGTCTGTTTTAGCCCTGACGTATTGTTGTCAGCTTCACAGTTTTAAAACGCGTCTTCTAGGGAAAGGTTTCCACACACTTATAAAAAAATGTTTCGTTCTCCTCCCCAATCGATGTGAGATCTCACATATAACATAACATATCAATGGTGAATTATGCGATTTGATAGTAAACAAATTGTATACCTTTTGGAAGAAAAGTCCACGCAGCAATTTTATCCTCTATGCCAGAAACAATAGCATCCTGAATATCAAATAAAGATGTAAATGCGCAATACAAACATGGGGTAATAAGAGATCTCAACTGCTACTTAATAGAACCAAAGGAAGTATTCATTGCCATACCATAAATTAATTTTAAGACACAAGTGGGAAGAGCACAAAGCCTACTGGTCTAGACAAGATATTAGATCAATTGTAACATAACGGCTCAAGCTTTTGAGACTAGTCCTGATTTAACAAGATAAGAGTGAAGGAAGTTTTAAGTAATTGATTCTGCAAACTTGTTTTCTCCCTAATTTTGTTTTAGGACCTCCTGGATAAAAAACTAACATCTAAAGCTTAAACACAAGAGGCAATGTTTATTAGTGCATCCATGCTATCAGGACCGTTCCTATCGTAATGTGATTGTTTAACCTCTTTGAGAAGGCAATCTATTTCAGTATCGTAACAGCGAAGTTTCTTCCATTTAGTTTAATTCAATAAATAGCTTCAATGACGAGTAGTAACGGATGTTTGTTTCCGATCAAAAACAAAAATCAAAAGAGAGAGTCGAGAAAATATCCAGAAAAACTGGAAGATTATTTTGTAGGGAGATCAAAACCAACCTTGCTCTTAGGAATGAACATTCCTGAGCTCGTTCGAACAGTACTGAGCTTGCTCTTTCCTGACTCATTATCAGCAACCTCAGATCTCTTTAGCTCGGATCTCGCCTTTCGCAGAAGAAAAACAGAGATTCACATTGACGGTATGTATTCCATATCAAACTCAATGATGAATATCACTAATCTTAACTTACAATAGAAATCAGGTGGTCGCATTCTAGGTCCGTGAGAAAACCTTCATATACAAAAGCTCTGCAACATCAGTGAAATCATCTAATCAAAATTTGGAAAATAGAAGATAACTTAATTACTAATTTACTATCAGCACTAAGTTAAAGGTCACTGAACTCAACCTAGATGACCAAAACTTCGAAGCTAAAACAATCAAGAGTTCAATAATTTCCCGTTCCACAACTTTCTCAGCAAACAAACACAATAGAACAAAAAAATAAAAATAAAAAAGAGACATGCATTTGAAATCGATTCTGCTAAAAACCTTGGTTTCCATGAAATCTGCTTCACTTTACTAGGATCTACGGTGGTGCTCGCCGAACGAGCAGGCGAACAAATGGATTCTCGAACAACCGATGCAATCGAAATCAAGAAGATGAATAACATAGAGCGAAATCTGGACATAATTTCGCTTGGATCAAAATAGAAAGAGAGTGAGAGAGAGAACTATGGAAGAAAATTTGTTCGAGGTTTCCAAATCCAGGATTTCTCAGAGCTTCCTCTCACACCAGTCAACGTCGAACAGCTAAATAGTAAAGCCAACTGCCCGCTCTTTAAATTTGCAGTTTATTTTTTTATTATTATTTTTTTTTAATAAATTAAATCTTACGGCACGTTACGTACAAATTATAAATGATTTGTAGGGCTTAGGGAACCTAATTTCAAAACCTCAAAGTAAATGGAGAGATTTACAGTTCATGTGGAACTAAAATTATAGAAAATATTTGCTAACAATTTCATTTCAGCTATATAGAAAATTAAATTACAAAAATACCCTTACTCGAAACCACCGAACAAATTAAAGAGAAGCTTCGTTTATTTGCAATGTATTAGAAAGACGTTTGTTTTTTCTCTTTCAATGTATCATTTCCGATAGAGTTGATTCTTATGCTAAACCTTCGTGTCCTTCACTCGTTTTATCCTAACAAGTATCTCCGACCGAAAGATTAAATGTTTGAATTCTTCGCGTCAGTCCTAGATGTTATTGAACTAAACTAATACTCCTTCCGAACCCAAAACATGAAAAGAAATTAAAAATAATAATAATAATAACATGAAAAATAAGTAATAGACCTCTTCATATTTATATGTCGAGGCAATATTGTTCAAATTTAAGTTAGTTAAGTACATGGTTATATACCTTTGAAAGTACTTGAGTAAATATAAAAATTTGTACTTGTACCCCTATCAGTTAGAAATACAAAGAAGAGAACATAAACATATTGGGGTCATTTGATCGAGTATAAATGCATGAGAATTAGGTATAAATTTATCTAAACATCGCAGGTTCCTAAAACAATTTCCAAATGTCGATCCATGTCAGTTAAATACTTTGTAGAATTATACTCCTCTGCATCCAAAAGCTCTGCAGAGTACGTCCTTCGAAGTTTTGACTTCTGTCGCTTTACACGCTCCAAACTATCTTCATCTCCTTTTAGAATCTGAACAATCTGCATATAAATGTACCAAAATACTCTACTTAAATCATTTCATACCGGCTTACAACATCTTAAAGAAACAAAACTTCATCTTCTCTAGGAAACTCGTTGAGTTTAAATGACAAATATGAGCATTAATTGGATATGAGGACAAGGAAAAAGAGAGATTTTTCACAACGATATGATAGTGTCCACTTTGAACTTAAGCTCTCGTGGATTTGCTTTTGGTTTCTCTAAAAGACATTATTATTAGTCGACGTGGGACTCCTCTCTCACCTATCCTCAACAAATACCATGTGAAATACCATGTGAATATGTTTTCAAAATTTATGGATGAAAAGCTAATTGATACTATTTGTTTAGATAAACTAATAACATGGACTAAGTAATGAACATATAGAATTGAATGTTGAATGTTTGAAAGTATACCAACTAAAATGGAACAATTTTAACCCAAGAAAATTTCATCTTCTCTAGGAAACTTATCCAATTTCAATGTTCAGAAATGAAAGGGAGTCTCTTCCTCAAACGTAGGGATGATAATCTTTGTCCCTGAAGCAAGATTGGAGACAGGACAAGGAAAAAGAGAGGTATCTTTTTAAGTTTTAATAAGATAAAAGACAAGGAAAATGATGAACAATGGGAGGATTGGATTTCACATTACATCAGTCAGATTGGTCATGGTAATCAGGATTATCTAGATTGACAGTTATTCAAAGAGAAAATTCGAATATTTTCTTCAAGAAAAAGTGCATACCTCACTCATTTCTGGCCGTTGAACTGAAGATTGATCTATGCACATTGAAGCGACGGATATCAAACGGTTCATTTGTTGGGTGTCGAATGCGTCAGCAAGTGATGTATCGACAAGCTCCTTGAGATCTTGTTTAAGAAGTACAGGTTTCGCCTGCAAATGGTTTTAAAACAGACCAGTGTTAATAAACAAAATTGTCCCAAAGAACTGGCAAAAGTGAGGTTGAAGTAGCTGACTTACCCACATCACGAGGCTTTGCTGTGCGCTGTCTATTGCTCGTCGTCCCGTAATAAGTTCCAACAACAGTACTCCATAGGCATAGACATCAGTTTTTTCATCAACAATTCCATGCATAAAGAACTCGGGAGGAAGGTACCTATAATCATCAGATGAGTTAGAAAAGGAGGATGTTGGATGAGTAGGTGTAACATTTCAAACCTACCACTAACCGATATGGTCTGTTTTGGCTCGTTACGTATCGTCATCAAGCTCATAGTTTTAGAACATGTTTACTAGGGAGAGGTTTCCACACTCTTATAAGGAATGTTTCGTTTCCCTCTCTAATCGATGTGTGATCTCACAATCCACCCCCTCTCGCTGGCACACTGTCCGGTGTCTGACTCTAATATATTTATAACAACACAAGTCCATCGCTAACAGATAGTCCGCTTTGGCCCGTTACGTATTGTCGTCAGTCTCACGGTTTTAAAATGCGTCTACTATGGAAAGGTTTCCACACCCTTATAAGGAATGTTTCGTTCCCCCTCTCCAACCAATGTGGGATCTCACAATCCACCCGCCTTAGGGGTCCAGCATCCTCGCTGGCACACTGCTCGGTGTCTAGCTCTAATACCAACTTAACAGCACAAATCCACTACTAACCGATATTGTCCGCTTTGGCCCAGTCAGCCTCACGGTTTTAAAACATGTCTATTATGGAGAGAATTCCACACTCTTATAAATAATGTATCGTTTCTCTTTCCAACCGATGTGAAATCTCATAAGTAGGATTTCAAAAATTCTTAGTAATAACTTTCAATCAACGTACCCGAATGTTCCTTCAAACTTTGATACAGTATGGTGAGTCCATCGATCTGGCAGCCACTTAGCAAGCCCAAAGTCAGAAATCTGGATTCATTTTCAAGCAGTCACCAAACTAAATTTGAAACATATAATGTATCTCTTTTGCGTATCAGCAGTATGAAAGATTTTGAAACTGCAGGATATTCAGATATTATGTAAAGATTTTTAATAGATGTAATCACTTTCAATGCTTAAAATTTACGAGCCAATAGAAATGTATGAATGCAAAGCAAAGGAAAATCGTTTATGTTTGCACATTTTCAACTTTCCTGCATTTCTTCTGCAACAATGTATTGTTGGGACTACCGAGGCAACACTCGGATAGCTGTCACAAAGCATATAAGCATACCTGAGGCTCAAAATCATCTCTTAGCAATATATTAGCAGCCTTAATATCTCTGTGGATTATTCTTCTTTGGCAGCCTTCATGAAGATACAAAAGACCTTCAGCAATTCCTAGAGAAATCCTATACCTGGTTGGCCAATCCAGTCTCTCCTTTGATTCTACATTATACCGGCGGAATTAGCGATAAATTAAGCTGTTAGAAATGCAAAAGCTTGACAGTGAAGAACAAACCATAAAGTATGGATGCCAGGCTCCCATGGGGTGATAAATGAAGTATAAGGTGCATTCCCCCGTCAACTCCGTACCCAATTACATTCGCAATATTAGGATGATCAACATGAACTATAATTCCGAGCTCAGACAAGAAGTCTGCAGTCATCTCTTCTGGGTTGCCTCTTGTAAGCCGCTTGATCGCGACTAATTGCCCATCTTCCAACTGCCCCTTGTAAACTTCAGAATAACCGCCCTCACCAATCAAGTTTTCTTTGGAAAAGAGAAAAAGGGTGTTTATCAGCATACAAACTTATACCATAAAAAGGGAGGGCATCAAAATTTCCATCAACAAGGCTATCTCGGCGTTTAGAAATACACCTTGGCTGAAGTTATTGCTTGCAGCTTGCAGCTCTGAAAGTGTGAAATTCTTCCAAGAAGATCTGAAGTAGCAGAACTCAGTCTCTATGGCAGAGTCCATCACTGGTGATAACGTCGGAAGAACATCCTCTCTAATTCTTTTGCTCTTTTTTCTGGTGAGCTTTGGAACAGCTTTAAGAGGAGGAAAGGTTTGAAATCGCATTTGAGGTCCTTTCATCAGTAAGCGAATGAAACCTTTCCAATGACTCAGATTTCTTGAGTCCGGATGATCTTCCCAATCGGAAGTGCTGGCCAGGGAAGTAGTTGTTTCACAATCCAAGTTTCTTGAGCAGTCCTCGAGCACCCCTCTTGGAGATGATTCATTTTTTCTTTCAACGTCCAAATCTAATAATCTCAAATCTACCGAGAATAGAACCATAACATTAGTACATTAAATACTTGCAGGAGCTTAGAGATCTTCCTAATTCAAAACACAAATTTCAAAGCAATACGAGCATAGTAGAAACTTAGAGATTATCATACCATGAATGACAATTGTGTCGGAGAATCCACGCACTCTTCTGCTCCCTGAAGTGGGAGTGCCCACTGCTTGATCTGCCTGATCATTTGATTGGTTTTCTGTCTGATCATTTGATTGATTTTCGGTCTGATCATTTGATTGGTTTTCATCAACCGTGTCGCCTGAATCATTGCTGCTCAACAAATTTCCATGTCAGCAAGTAATTGACAGCATAAAAGCTCCAAGGAAAAATCTCCAAAAATAACCCAATATAAAAATGAAGAAGAAATGGCCAACAGGAAATTGCAGAAAGTATAAACCAGACAAGGAAGAATCAACAAAATAAAATAGGCCAACTTTAGGATTATCTTAGTTATAGGTTGAACTCGCCCTATGGGTTACGGTTTCAAATCCCCGCCCAACAATATATATTTGTTAGAAATGCAAACAAATATATTTGTTAATGCCAAATCTTCAAACATGCAATAGGGATGTGCAAAATCAAGCCAGTTTAGTTCGTTTTCCATTCTTTATGCCCAAACCGATAGCTAATGGTTTGATTGGGTTCATCAATTTTCTTTTATATCCAAACTAAGGCGCAAAGGCCTAAAGAATACCTTCGAAACATCATCCAGCCAAGAACAGGGACTGCTAGAAATTTACAAGATTTAAAAAAAATGAAACAAATCAATGGAACATACACAAATAAATGTGATGCAATCTAAGTAGAGAGGGAAAAACCTTTCGGACGCTTGAGGTTCAATCGAATCGCACCAAGCTATATCCTCCGACTCTTGCTGATCCAATTTGTCTACAGTTGAAGGTTCCAACACCTTCGATCTTTGCAACGTTCGCTCGGACGCCTTACTACTTCAGAAACAACCACAACTCGTCAGGGTCAAGCACTTCAATCATTCAATCCTTACTTGTAAACTTGATTAATAATTGTGCTACTATTGAAATCTGGAGAAAACAATCATATTTTCCCCAATGTCTTGAAAACAAATGCAAACCGAACCCTAAAAATAACGATTACGGAATCAAAATCCCGCACGTCACGATCAGCGATCCTACAGAATCAAATGATCTCATACATTTTCACATCTTATTACTTCAGAAAGAAACAACCTGTCAATCTCAACCACACACAGTCTTTTCAATCATTACTTCTAAACATGAACTATTGCGCATATGTTGAAATCTGCAAATACCGTGTCGCTCTTTAAAAAACATGCAAACAGAAACCTAGAAATAGCTATTGTGAAATAAAAATTCCAAACGTTGCAATCAGCAAACCTACAGAATCAAACGATCTCATACATTTTCACATCGCGAAAGCTGAAAAAGAAAGCAAAAGCAAAAACAAATAATAAAAAAAACAACAACAACAACAATTACCTGGTGGAAGAAGCCGGAGATTCAGGATCAGAGTCCATGAATCTCCTAAACGGGAAAAAGAAGAAGGAAGCAATTTTGAGCTTCCAAGGAAATCACGGAGGAAGAAACAGAGGAGACTCGACGACGGCGAGATAGAGAGGAAGAGGAGAGTAAAGGTCCGCATGAATTCAAATCGCCATTTCCAACGTAGCTAGTATTCTTGATTGATCTCCGAAATTTGGTGCTCCATACTCGGATTTAAATTTGCATATTCGCTCAAGTTGTACGTCATTCTGTAATGAACAACGGCGACCATTTGAGGAGTTGTAATTTTCCCGGGAAAATCTGTTCTTGTCTTTTGAGTTTTTGACACGTGGCATTTCAAATTCCCCTGTTTTGTTTGTGCCAAATCTCAGCCTTCCATCTCCTTTGCATAAATCACAACCAACGGATTTTTCTATATTTAAAAAAAAAAAAAAAACTAAATTATGCAAAATAACCGTTTCTCAAGCTATAATAGTATTTTAAAGTTGTAATAACCGTGAATCTCATTGTAATTATATTTTTAATTTAGAAAAAAATCATTTAAAATAATGCAAAATTTTACGTACAAAGACTAAGTTTAATAAAACACTATATGAAATTAAAATTTGAAATGTAAGCTTCCTCTTTTAGAATTAAGTTTGTATTTAATTTTTAAATTGGCTTTTATTTTATCTCTATATAAAAAAATAAATAATAATAATAAATAAATAAATAACGCGTATTCATTAATTGTAATTAGCATATGTCAATATTTTTACCATCATTCCCTTAAATTAATTAAGAGCCAACTATTTTTCGTAAAAAATCAAAACACAGGGCTATTTGTGTAATTTTTGAAACTTTAATGACTAAATTAGGAAAAAAATATTGGTTAAAAATATTTTTTTTACCCAAATTTATATTAATGGTTAATGATTAATGAAAGAGTAACGTATTTCTTTTAAGTAGAGTTTAATATAATATATTAAAAAAAGTTTTAAACGATTTTCTTTATTGGAACTCAATAACCATTAATTATACACATTAATGCACATCCCATGATACACCAAAAGTCGTGTTTCATTCAAAGCCTTTCTTAAAGAAGTGAAAAAGCCTACCAGAAATTTGCTTCTTTTAAGAGATTGGATCTCGTAAACAAGATCTATCAATCTCGACCATATAATTATTTTTGAAAAAACTCGTACACGAGAAATGGTTATCAATCACAATCACCAAGTTCTTTCGAAACATACACGGAAACATGATAAGATATAAACTAGTCAACAGCTACACTCCTATTTTGCAACTTAAGGTTAAGAATCCATGTCAATACTTGACGCAAGAAATTGTTTATCTAGACCTTAAAAAAGAAAAAAAAAAGCTCATAAAAGGAACCTCGTGGCTAACTATAAAGAGTTTCAAGCCCACTGCTAGTAAATGTTATCCGCTTTAACCCGTTACGAATCACCATTAGTTTCACGGTTTTGAAACGCGTCTGCTAGAGAGAGGTTTCCACGCCCTTATAAAGAATGTTTCGTTCCCCTCTCCAACCGATGCGGGATCTTACATTAATAAATAAATAAACCGACAGAACGTACGCATAACTTATAAAAACAATAACACGTTTACCTGAGTAAACTTTTGAATACAGCAAAGCCGTCTGATTTAGTCCTAATAAAAATCATTCCATTTATTCTCATAACTAAGGCCTCTAGATTAATAATGCTAAGTTCGAAATTTTATTTCATGGAAATCAAAATGAATACATGTAATACATACAATAAATAGAAGTTGATAGGTGCAGACAATGCTTATAAACTCTACATACACTATATCCAAAGCATTTTCAGTGCACATTACGAGTAATCAACCCTTCAAATATGGTAAAAAGATCCTTGTTATCCGGGCCAAATATCTCATCAGCCTTCCGAAGCGTCTCCTGAAGTATGCAACGATGATCCATAAATGTTTAACCATGCGCTAGAGCGTGGGCGTGGGCGTGGGCGTGTGCATGTGCGTGTGCGTGTGCGTGTGCGTGTGCGTGTGCGTGTGGGCATGTGTGAGGAGTGATAGAGGAGAATACCTCTTTTGTTTGCTTATGGGCATTCAGCTCCTTGACATTGGTTAAGAATGCACTGAACTGCTCATAGGACAATCGGCTCCTACAGGAGAGGGGAAAATTAGAAACTCTCATAAATCATAATGACCAAATGCAAAATCTGCAAGCACGAATATACGAAATAGAAAAAGGAAAATGGTGGCTGAAAACACTCGGTGTAGAGTGCATTAACTGATCCTGCTAGGTTGAACAAGTTAAAGTATCATTTTGATTCACACTACTTTAAAATTCGATCTATGTCCAATTTATTTCCTAAACTTTCGATTGATCTTATAATTATTCCTCATCATCAGTTCATGTGAGCCTTCCTCTAGGAATTTGAGAAACATATCTATATTATGCATAAATGTTCTTTTTTAAGTTCAAACTCGTTTTAAAATTTATTAAAAGTATAGAGATTTGGAAATATAGAGACCAGAACAAGTTCCATAATATAGAGACCAAAATGGTATTTGAACTAATTATTAAAGATAAGCTAAACAAGTGACACCCAAGAAGCATGAACATTTTAGTGTGGCTAGCTTGTTCGATGACACTTGGACACTCCGACATTTGTTGGACACATATTGGACACTTGCTAGCACAATAAATATGTTAGACACTAGTGGTACAAAGCCAATATAAATCTAACATTTGTTAAACACATGACGAATACTAAATATGCACATAACAAAAAGAATTGAAAGTGAAGAATATGAAACTCATTTTTAAGTGTATAAATGCATAAACATATGAACTTACATTTTTTAAAACATATATTTTAGTAATTATGTCCTAGATTTTTAAAAATCGGCGCGCACGGTGTACGTGTAGTTGTATATGTATCCATATCCAGGCTTCTTAAGGTGCCGTTAACTTTCTAAAAGTACTTGATGAGCAAACTCTATGCATCTACCAGATCTTACCTCACTTGGCGGAAGAATTCCTTTCCATCGACCCGAGTTCGTCCTGAAAACAATTGATAAAGATGATTAAAAATGTCAGTTACATTATTCAAATGCAATGACAATCTATATGTCTTGGTGGGTATACAATCATGGAAGGTATACTACTCGTCTCACTTTTGGTAGTCATGGAAATATTATACAATGACAATCTATATGTCTTGGTGGGTATACAATCATGGAAGGTATACTACTCGTCTCACTTTTGGTAGTCATGGAAATATTATACATCATATTTATACTGCTCATTAATTAGTACAATAATCAATGCATCTGATACACAGTAATCACACAGTGCAAACCCTCATTAACATAATATACATAATCCAGTAGGATCATTGAAATGAAATTTAAGCATGTGACCTTATTTTCAGCACAAGTTTCATGTTTACTGTACTTGAGAAAATAATATAGTTTCAAGAATCTTAACAAAAATAAGGTAGCATTACTTGACGACAAGAAGATTAATCAAATAGACTACATGCGTAAATTGTTTATTTAGAATCTATTTACCAAATTAGTCATTCTAAAAAACAACTTTCTTCATCGAATTATTTTGAAACGAACTCCTTTTTGTGATTTTTTATATTTTTTTATTTTTAAAATCACTTCAAATGTGTAGAAGGGACCTGCAAAACAATCAGATAAGAGGGATAAGAAAAGAAACACAACAACATTGCCCAACAGGAATTGCACTACTATAACCAACTAGGGTTCTTTTCTTCAAATTCGCATTTGGAAAGCACACCCACAAATTCCTTAAGATCTCTAAAATGCGCAACCAACATAATTCTAAACTACAAATTTGCAAGAAGAGAGTTTTAGGAGCAAACCAGTATGAGCCCCTGCATGAGGGCTTGAAACTGAACTGTGATTGCTGGAGACGGAAGAATACATTGAGGTTCTATCAAACATCCCCCTTGAAACAGAGAATGACATTGAATGTCGCTTTGGGGAAACAGGTTTAGATGTTCTGGTAGGGGACACAGATGCAGAAGAAATAGGGGGAGAACCGGGAGGTGTCAGCCGAGGTGTGCTAGTCTGGGAGGCTAACAGAAGGCTGTTTGATACACGAGGTCTTGAAGCTGCCACTGCAGCATAGGAATAAAGAAAAGTGAAAAACAACATAACCAGAACTAAGAGACTTAAATCAGTTTCAAACTTTTTTGTGTTAATTAAAATGATTAAACGTAAGCCTGCCCCCCTTGGTATTTGTAATTTTATACATCAGCAATTTGCTACAGTTATCAGTTCGTTTCGTGTATTACATATAGGAAAGAATATCATAACATGTAGAAATCTTACCATCTGCCTCAGGCTCATCTTTTACAGGGTTCACTGTTTCAGAGGCGTTGCTCTGGATTGATGAGTATTTAGATGGTGGCAATGATAAATCATCTTCTAAAACAAAAAGAAAATGTACTAGTCAGAACCGAAGGCATACATTAGGGAAATTGCGAGACCCGTACAAAAGTAACCAATTTGATTATCATATAAAATCATTTATGTGCTTTACAATTACAAGTAAGCCATGAAAAATCAATCTATGAACAACAATAATGTGCAAACACAGAAACTGACTTTAAGTAACTTATAGTACCTCCAACCTGCGGAGCAGAGGGCAAACTTTCCTGACTCTCTAGTTTAACGACAGCCTCTGAACTTCCTGTCTGTAGTAGCACAAAGAGGGTTGATATAAAAAAATGTTGACTTCAGCATGCTTCTCAAAAACTTTTTATCGTATGTTTTATGAGTATGTTTATAAATGAGTGTTTGTGTTTTTACCAACTGTTGCTTTCCATTTAAAATTTTCTATCAGTAGTGATGATCCGTAACTCGACGAGCTCGAAAAGCAAGTCGTTAAAGTTGGAATCAGAATTAGGATGTTGATGGATATAGAACAAAGGGTCAATCACAGAAGCACGGATATTATTGTTGGTTAACGTGTCCCAGTCCAATGTGTATTGAAAACTTGTTAGGCTATGGCGGTTAGAGCTTTGATTTGGAACTTGAAGTTGGAAACTAACCGTCGTGTCTTTGAGGATAAGGCCTCCTCTTCCGTACATAATTTGAGAGTAAAATACATCAAACTCATTTTTAATGGATGGAAATGCATAAGCTTATTGACTTTTAATTTTCTTCGAATAAAAAATCAGAATATGTTTTTAAAAAGTTATGTTTATCAACGAGTCCTTGTCGTGTCTTGTCTCCTAGATTATGAAAAAATGATATATCATCGCGTGTCTGATGTATCAATATCTATATGTATCTCGTGTCTATCATATGCTTCTTAGGTACCAATATTGCAATTTAGGCATTGGATAAAGAAAACTTACGGAGCTCTCTTCCTCATGAAGGGACTGCATTAGCGTCTTTCGGAAGACTTCCAACTGCAAACAATGCAAGAGAGTCGAACCTCTTATTTCATAGAAGATAACAAATTTTACATATATTAATGGAAGTAGTCCCCTGCACTTTTGCCTGCTGATTCAAAAGGTTCCACCATTTTCTTCCAGATAAAAATAAAACTATGAACCTTACGATGGATTTCAAAAAACACCACTATGTCAATTGACAGAACAAAAATTTGGAAGTCAATAGGTCATGATTTATAGTACTATTTTCCAAAAGTTTGGAAATCCTATCCTAATGGTAATCATAAATTGACTCCATTGTAACTTCCAAAATTTGCGTATTCATCGTAATTAACTTGAAATGTTAGTGTAAGTAATCGTTGCGAAAATTCCAAAATACACAAACAACAAACGACTAAGAACTAAAAACTAAGACCATACCTTCGAGACATCTCGAGTAAGCTTCTTCACGGTGTTAGAAAGCGATGCATTCTCTTGCAACAACGTCTCCTGCAAATTGCAGTGAGCACAAGTGCATAATCCAAATCAAAACAAAGTCAAGCAGCAATAGAAAGGGGAAAAAAAAAAACAAATGAACCGGCTGAACCTTTTCCTGATCGGCGCGGGCGAGAATTTCGGATTTCTCGGATAGGGCGGCATCGAGTGACTCGATCTGCGATTGCAACTCCGCGATGAGCGCGTCCTTCTCGGAAAGCTGAGCACGGAGAGCGGAGGATTCGGATTCGAGCGCAGAAACACGCATGGAGAGAGCAATGGAAGTGATTTTCCGAGCCACATCGAGCTGCTCAAATGGATCCGACGGTAAGACTTCCAGTACTTCCTCGGGAAGCCCGAAATTGGCTACACCAGATTCCTCTTCTTCCCGCATTTCTCTCGCCTTTTCCTTTTCCCTTTCCTTTTCCTTTTCTTTTTTCTTTTTCTTTTTCTTTTTCTTTTTCTTTTTCTGTTATCGACTGTGGCGCCAACCGTGAGAAAGCGAGACAATTAACGCTTTATCCTAATCCTTCAACTTTATTTTATTCCTAACATTTTCTAGAAAATTATATTATTTTCAACCTTTTTCAAATATTTTCACTCTATATTTAAATTTATAGTATCTATCAATCAATGTTTAATTAGGGTAATTTTATTATTTTCAAAGTAATTTTTTAATATACGAGAGTTCAATTTAAAAACGTACCACCTCGAGCATATCCTTAAAAGGAAAATAAATCAGGATAGAATAATATTACCCAAAAAAAAAAAAAACAACGCTAAAATGCTCGCCTTTAACCTAACAAATAACATATAAATAAAGGACATTGCACAGCTTGTTTTAGGGACGGACTACTAAATCATTTAGTGACTACAGTACTCGATAATAACAAAAAAATGAGGTATTGTCGGGTCAGATGAATCACTAATAGACGTTTGTTGGTATTCTAGCCCGCCTTTTCATTTCAAGCCCTACAAAAAAAAAAGAAAAAAAAAATTCTTAACTGTCAATATATGAATAAGACTCAACAGCTTGCTCTAGAACAAAATAATTAAAATTAAGTTAGTTAATGTGTTATTTATATAATAAATATCTTTAATGGAGAAAATATGTCGACTCGAGACATAGAGAATATTTAATTTTATTTTTTTATATATATAAAAAAAAAAGTAAATATAAATTTTTGTACCATAAAATACTTATCTTGTTGAAATTTACGTATGGGAAGAAAATATGTGGTTTTTGATTGAAGAATGTGAGCGGATAGAGCATTTAAACAAGACAAAACCCTTCCCGTGGTTCTCCTCACTTTTCATTTTCTATCACACATCCAATTTATTTCTATGATGTGTCCGTGGGGTGGGCCTTGGCCCAATGGGCCTCATCATAGCCGCAGCCCAATGTTATAATCTGGCTATCAATTTCGCTCAATTACCGAAAATATTTTTAATATGTCTACAATAATTATAAACTTAATAATATTTTAAATAAACAATAATTAAATATGTTATTATATATTAAAAATCGACACATAACCACGAGGGTAGAAAACATAAATGGGGTGAAAGAGAGAGCTCGGTCCCAAATTTGAGGGTTAGGTTTTTTGTGTGGCTAAGATCTGATCAATCTAAACCACTAATTGTTGGGGTGCGTTGATATTTTTATGATCTTGAGTGAATGTATTATTTGATGGATATAGCTGAATAACGACGTGTAATTAAAACTATAGCTTAAAATGTCCAACAACGAGTGTATGATATCATTGTATGTGTTGTAATTATAATTGTTATACATATTTTTTAATATTGTAGGTAAGATTTTATATAATAAATGTTAAGAATAGTTTTTACATCAAATTTTAAAATATAACAAAGTTAAGTTAGAAACTAAAAATTATAATAAAAGTTAGAATAATTAATGGTTACTTTTATTTAGAAAACAAAACTGAATTTTATGCATAATTTCAGTAATAAAGGAAGATTCGCAGCGGCCTCTAGTTTGAAGCCACGTGTTCGCCCGACAACGGAGGGTTCTTCTGACTTTCCCATCGGACTACTTAGAGCATCTTTCGACACGTCACATTCAACTTGCTCGTCTCTCTTTATTTTATTTTTTAATTATTAAAAGATTTTTGAAAATCATCGAAATTGATTAATTCCACGTCACCCACTTGTGGATGAAACTTCGGTCAAAGAGATTTTTTTTTCTCTTGCTTTTGAAATAGTAAAAAAAAAAAAAAAACTAAATTAATAAAAACACTATTTAACTTTAATTTTTATCTAAAAAATACTCATAAATTTTCAATAATTTTAATAATAGGGTTGAAATTTTAAAAAAATCCAAAAAAAAAAAAAACCATTAAACTAATAAAAAATAGTTAAATAGTTTTGTAAGGAAATAGTTAATATTGTTATAAAAATTGTCTTAAAATTTTAAAATAGTTTAAAAAATACTCTTAAAACTTAAAAAAATAAAATAAAAAATTAAAAACACCTTTAAATTATTCTAAAAACTTCAAAAATATTTTTAAAATTTTTAAAAAAATTTCCTTCAACCATATATTAACAAATTACTCTTTTTTTTTTTCCCTTTTTACTCTTTAATATTCTCTCTCCCTAAACAAACATGTTTTTTTTCTTTCTTGGGAATATAAGAATTCCAGGTCCACTCACTTTTTGATTTTGTTACTACTTTTGTTTTGTATTTTTTTAATTGCAAAATTCGAGTTTTGTTAGATTTATATATATATATATATATTTTCTTTTTTAAATTTCAGATTATTGAGATAATCGTTGAATAGAGGTAAAAAATGATGCGGGTTACCGTCCTGACCAGTCCAACCACATCACGTGGGGGCCCACCTTCGAAGAGAGATCACAAAACGACAACTAACACCTCCTGCACCAACGGCGTCATTCAATAAATAATCGAAGACAGCGACGTGAAAGCGAACCAACGTAACGGCGATATGACGGTTCCCGTTAAAATGGGGTACGTGTGAGTTGGACCCCCTGAAAGACGGAGTCGTCTTCCGCCACGTACCTCCACTCTCATTTTTTTGCTCAAACAAGGCGGCCAATCGCCTTCTGTTTTCACGCGTCATTTTGCGAGAGGTCGGTGAGATTAAGATTAGATCAACGCTCTCTTTTTCCTCTTCACCATCCTCGAAACGACGCCGTAGTTCACCATCCTCATTTCTCTCTCTTTGCTTTTTCCCCTTTATATCCCTCTTCCTCACGCCTTCTGAACTCCAAACAAAGCCTTGCAGAGCAGAAATACAAAAAAAAAAAAAAAAAGAGGAAAACAAA
>NW_019268576.1:595623-643866 GCF_002738365.1 Cucurbita moschata
TTTTTTTTTTTTTTTTTCGTTTGTTTTTTGGGAGATTTCTCAGGGAGTTTGAGATCTTTCATCCATGGGGACTGAGATTCTACGACCTCAGGATTGTTTGAAAGGAAGGATCGGAGTTCCACTGGTGGCCTTTTGTCGTCGCCGGGGTTCTTATGGAAACTCTGATTCGAATGTTTGTAACTATAATTCTAGATCCAACCGAAAATCTGCGGCTAGGTCGGATCGGCCGGAGCAGCGGAAACGGTTTGTTTCGAATCAATCGGAGCCATCGGTCTCGAAGAGATCGAGTTCCGAGGATTCGAAGACCAGGACGAATAGTTTGGTGATGGAAAATGTTACGATCTTGAGGCGAGGTGAATCGCTCGATTCGAAGACGAAGGGCGAAGCTCTGAAGAAGGAAGCTGATAATCTGGTCGTGTGTGGGACCGAGAGGTTGGGGCCGGCGCCGGAAATGGTACTGAAGCAGATCCGGATCGTCGACGTTAGGTGTCCGATTGTTGGAAAAGCCGATGTTTACGCCGGATCAGCGTTTTCGATGTCTCCATCTCCTAGTTCTCTTCCATTACCGTCGTTCTCGAAGAAGAAACAGGTATCCACCATCGTTGACGACTCGGCCACAAGAGATCTGAGGCGTTTGCTTCGTCTCGACGCATGAGATCTTCTCCAGATCGTGAATTTGGATCTGAAATTCGTAGTAAAAACCACCTCTCGTCCATTTCTCATCTCTCATCTTTCTTACGTCTCTTTCGATCTGTCCAGATCTGAACTGCCATGATTTTTTTAAACGGTGGTAGATCTGCAAATCGAGCCAACGAGACAGGTAAATCAGATTTAAAAAACAAAAATACCTATGATGATCCAGGTTTGTTAAACGGGGAAGAAATTCTGTGTATTGTAAGAATTTAGCTAAAACCTAGGCCGGAAGAAGAAGTAGTTTGCGCTTTGAATGATTAATTTTCTGCTCTGTTGTGAATTCCTTCGAGTCAAAAGGCTTTGTTAGAGCTTTTTTCGTTCTTCTGTATGATATTATGAATCTTTAACATAATAATAAGAAACAATTCTGATGAAGATTTTGTAGAACTGGCCGCCATGGCCATTGTTCTTGCAATTCTTCACCATTTGATTTTAACTCCCTTTTCCCCTTCCTCTCAATTCTCTTCCCTATCCTCTTCCATGTCTAATTTCCGCCATAGATAATCATTTCGAACCTGTATCAGTTCTGAAAACAGAAGTTCAATTTCTTTCAATTACAGAAATGAAATCCGCCATTAAAGATCACATCGAGCTCGTCGTATCAGCCCAGAAAAGAAAAATTCAAAGTTACTTCAGTCAAATTCAGACAGTACAGAAATGAAACAGATGAATTGTGATGTGTATTCCTTGAAATCATGATCGACGCCATTGGTTTTTGTATTTTTCTTTTTTCGAGACAGGGAAGCGGCGGCACATGGGAGACATGAAGGAGAAGAAAAGGGTTTTTGAGTTCGGTAGGTGGAGGATGGAATCACAAGAAAGATACATCTTTTTTTTCTTTTTCTAAAAAGAATAAAAAAGCTGGCAGCATTTAATAATAAATATTAATTAGGTTAAATAACCAATTTAGTATATTTTTAAAATATATATATATATATACACATTTATATTATGCATATTTTATTAAATTTCAAGACAGTCTAATATATTTTATTAAATTTGGATTCTTTTTACTTCACCGATTTTAATTATTTGAAATTCCTTAAATTTATATGAGTGTTACAGATTAAGAAAACATAATCTTTACCTCCGTGTGTTTCCATTCTGCATAATTTGGGTCCGACCTGAACGAAGAAAAATGGGAAAACCGGTGGATACGCCGCCGGAGAATCACTCGGAGCGAAGCGGACGAGAAAGTCGAGCAGCTAAATGAATGCTCGTCCTTCACTTCAGGTTCTTCATATCTGTAAAGGAGCAGAGTGTTGAGAGATTTTGACTTTAATTTTGTTGCATTAACATGAACAACATTGACATGAGAAAATACATGGAATTGACGGATGTTTAGATCCACCTTATAAGCAAGAGAAAAGCGAGACATTTCTTATAAAGGTGTAGAAACCTCTCCCACATATTTAAAAACCGTGATGCTGACGGTGATACGTAATAAACTAAAACGAACAATATTTGCTAGTGGGCTTGTGGCTGTTACAAATGGTAATAAAGCTAAGAGACCGGGCGGAGGTGGAGGACACTGACCCCAAAGGAGAAGGGGTGTGATTATGAGATTTCCCATCGGTTGAATACGGGAACGAAACATTCCACCTCTCCCTAGTAGACATAGTTTAAAACCGTGAGGCTGACGACGATACGTAACAGATCAAATCGGACAATATTTGTTAGTTGAAACCCTCTATCTCTGTCAACTTATTTGGTGGAATGCTAAGCTGAAAGATGAGTACATTTGTTTCACCTGTAGGCATAAACAAAGTGAAGTCAGAAACTAAGAGGCGATTGCTTCTAAGCAAAGCTAAGATTAATCTCTGATTGTTAGTCAATACTTACCTTTCAGGATGCATTTCAAGTCCCAGTGGAGAAATGTTACAGGAACATTAGAGTCCTAAACAGGTGTTTCTCAATGAAAACGATTAAATTCAGCAGTAAAATGATATAGAACAGGAAAGACTACCATTACAAAACTCTCTCACTACTTCATGTTGGAACTACGATCACCGGGTTCCGATTCGTTGAGAGTTCAGTAGATCAGCAAAAGCCAGATTTCGACCCGGACGTTTTCAAGAAACCCGGGCAACCACTCCCCTATGCTTGAAGAATTCTCAGCGCCTGACTAAAGCAACCACTCAAACAAGGGAGCAGCAACAAGGTTCACAAGCTAATGAATATAAACCAAAGCATTGAACCACTAATTTTCAAGTCAAAACATAGGCTTATATGAAAGGATAACAGATATAAGTAAAAAATTTGTCATAATTTTTTTTTTTTTTCAGTCCAACGTAATCCTGCATTCTGCGGTGGAAAATTATACGATGATCATATACAAGAGCATGAAAAATGTATCCAAAATGATTATTGTGTACTTCATACATTAGACAAGCCTTTGATATGAATAATAATGATGGTTATATCATCGGTACGATTTTCATGTTCCATCCATAGTTTATACGACTCGGCAGCTATGGCGGTACATGCATCTTGAGGATCTGCATAACTTGATGCCTATATAGAGAACAAAAAAAACATCAAAATTTGTTAAGTAGAAAGTAGATATGACCCCAAATTATCATAATTTGCAATGAAAAAGGAATGATAATAGTAATATATATGTAATGATCTAAGATCTGTAGTTCTGATTAAAAAGTAGTACAAATTAGCCAGTAGGAATCTTGTTCATTGTGTTCAGCAGTTCAAAGACAAGAGCAACTAAGTAAACATAGGCCTGTTACGTATCTCTGTTAGCCTTACGGTTTTAAAACATCTCTACTAGGAAGAGGGCTCCACACCCTTATAAGAAATGTTTCGTTTTCCTCCCTAATTGACGTGGGATCTCACAATCTACCCCCTTGAGGCCCCTCCCTGGCACACCGCTAGCAAATACTGTCTGCTTTTGCCCGTTACGTATTGCCGTCGGCCTCATGATTCTAAATCGCGTCTATTAGGGAGAGGTTTTCACACCCTTAGAAAGAATGTTTCGTTCTCCTCTCCAACCGATGTGGGATATCACAATCCACCCTCCTTAGCAAATACCATTTTTAACAGCCCAAACCCACCGCTAGCAAATATTGTCCATTTTGGCCCTTTACGTATCGCCATCAGCCTCACGGTTTCAAAACCAGTCTACTAATAAGAGGTTTCCACACCCTTACAAGGATTGTTTCGTTATCCTCTCCAACCGATGTGCGATCTCACATAAAGATAGGCTAATCAATATCTTAATAAGTGCTTCATATATACAAAACATTGACACGACAATCGAGATATCATAAACAAGAAGAACTCATCAAAGAAAGATGTAAACGAAACGTAGTTTGCTAAATCTAGCTAGAAATTGATAGCATTACATACCATATCAACAACAGTTTGGCTTGAAAGGAACTCGAAAACTCCATCACTAGCAACCACAAAGAAAAGATGATTGGGGTTGAGCTGAAGAACTAAAACCTCAGGAACAGCATTTACACCGATCTGCTCGGCGGTACTATCACCTATGCTCCTGGTAAATGCAGTCCCAGGATACAGCCCATTTTGAACCCAAAGTCGAGGCGGATCGCCGCCCTGACTTTCTTCATCACCCCAGCATTGAATATCAGGATCCACAAGTCCTTCCACTTGATCAACACTAAGAACTCTAGCTCCACAAAGCTTAACCCTCTCATATTCGTCCTTTCTAAATGGTGTTTGATCATTTGACAAATCTTTGGCAAGAACACAATTCCCTTCTTTAACAGCAATTACAGCTCTTGAATCACCCACATTGGCTACATAAAGAGTATCCCCAACAACAAGGACTGTAATTGCTGTTGTTCCACTCATGGAATCATCTATTTCACTTGAATGCAGTTCATCATTAGTGGATAAAAACGCTGAATTATAAGCTTGAACAGGATCATCTAACAATGTGGGATCATTACATAGCTTTTCTATTAACCTGTCCTTCACAAAATTTGAACACTGCATTCCAAATTGACCATGCCCATCAAAAACACCAAAAAAATGAGCATTTGGGTTACCTTGAACATTTGTTCTAATACAGAAACTGTCTTGATTTTCTTTATCAGGAGATTCAGGGTAGTAACCACGCTGAGCCAATACCAAGTAATCCAAATGATAGTTGTGGGAAGCCACAGGAATAAGCTCCAATGCTCTTTCTATCACAGTGTTGTTATCTTGTAGACAGTAAGGAACCCCTTGGTGAAAGTCCTGGGATTCTCCAACCAATGATTTTGGGTACCGACAGCAACATTTTGTGTGGATACAACCCATTTTTCAAAAGCAGCAAGAGAAAAACCAGAAAAACTACCGAGTTCGAACTTGCCGACAAGGTGTTCGACGAAAGTCCTCAAAGAGGAAGTAACATAAATCGAAGCTAAACTATGAAATACTCAACTCTTGGTACAAATCCAGATGCTTCTGACATTATGTAACCAAATCTCATCAATTTTCCAGGGGGAAAAGCCCATATTCTCAGAAGAAAAGACGAGGAAACGCAAAAGAACAGAGCCTGAAACAGAATGAACAGCAAAAACCTATGAGAGAAATCTCTTCAAGCTTTGTTACCCTTTTCTTTTCCTTGGAGCAAAAGTTTCCCTGACGCAAAAGCAAGCACCAAATAGAAGATCGAAAATCAAGAAATCACTCTAAACAACCAAAAATAAACAGAGTACCGAAATAAAGACATATTTGAAGTGAGTGAGTGATTGATAAGAAACAGTGTGTTTAAAAATTAAACAACAAAGCGGAAGGTGAAATGGAATTTGGAAAGTTTTTTATCGCTTTTGGAGAAAGATCACGGCTCGAGGCGCTAGAAAAAGCTAAAGTAATAAAGAAAAAAAATCAACCCTAAGAACAAAATTTGGTAGAAACAGTAACAAAATCGTGGGGTTTTACGAAAATCACTCTAAGCTTTCAGTGAGCGAGGAACAGATAGAGAGAGAGAGAGAGAGAAAGAACATAGGAAAGGCACGAGATTGGACATCGAAGTGACCCAAAGAACAGTAAGAAAAATGTGTTCATCTTGAAACAAGCCAAGTCTTTCTCGCAATGGAAAAAACCAGCACATTGGTAGAGGTGAATTCTATAATAGCTTCCCGTGAACTGTGAACCCAAATTTTCATTTATTTTTAAATTATTTATTTATTTTTAATTATTTTATTTTTTAATTGAACTCATTAAAAGTGTTCTTAGCTCGAAATATTTTTCTAGACTCTATGTTTATTAAATAACGAGTCATTTATTTTATTTATTTTTAAATATTTAATTAAATTTTGTATTTAAATAATAAAAATAAACTTTATTAAAAGATTCTGATTTGAAATTTCATTTTTATGTGAATCTGAATCTTTTTCCCTTTTTGGATTAAAGAGCTCTTAAATCTGATTTTTGTACCCCTAATCATTATAGTGCCTTCGTTGAATGATCCACTACAACCATTTCTATGGGACAAATGTGATCACAAATTTCTAACCGTTTGATGCGTAGAAATTTTGTGAGGTCAATTTAAAGCATATTTAAGGGTACAAACACTCGTTTTCTTCTTCCTCCAACCCCACATTTATTATCGAACTAAAAAATTATTAAAAAGAATTTAATAATTCATTCCAATATTAAAATATAATTTGGTTGAGGCCTTTTCGGCCCATTGGGGAGATCCAATAGGCCCAAACAAGGCCCTGTTGTGAGAGTAAAATAACCCAGTCTAATTTTATTTATTTATTTATTATTATTATAACGGGTCAAAGTGGATAATATCTGTCCAGTGGACTTGGGCTGTTAAAAATGTTATCAGACACTGGGCAGCTGTGTGCCAGCCAGGATGCTGACTCCTTGTGATATTCCATGTTGATTGGAGATAGGAACGAAACGTTTCTTATAATTGTGAAAACCTAACCACTCTATAATATGCGTGTTTTAAAATCGTGAGACTGACGGTTATAGAGGTATTTTGAAGGACTTGAAAAGATTTGAGTAAGGAAGTGGATAAGGCTGCTGCTTCTGGGCACTGCATTTGGCGTTAGTTGCGCATAAAAAAGCCTGCCTACGATCTCAATATATTAGAGAATAGAATTCTGAGACTGTCCAAAGACAAAACGACAAAAAAATGAATTTGTGTTCTCAGCCATCTCCCACTGCTAATTGCCCTTCGTTTCTCTGTCTTACTATGTCGGGTTTCCACATTCTTATAATGACTGCTTTGTACCATTTTTCAATCGATGTGAGGTCTCACAATCCACTCGCCTTGGAGACTGAGCGACCTTGCTAGTAACACCTCTCGGTATCTAGCATTGATATTATTTGTAACAGCTCAAACCCATCTTAGACAAATATTGTCCACTTTAGCTTGTTACGTATCGTTGTCAACCTCATAGTTTTAAAATGCGTCTACTAGGGAGAGGTTTCCTCACCCTTATAATGAATGATACGTTGTCTTCCCCAACCGATGTGAGATCTCACAATCGACTCCCTTTGGAGGCCGAGTGTCCTCGTTAGTACACTGCTCACAGTCTGGCTCTAATATCATTTGTAACAGTCAAAGTCTACCGTCAACAAACATTGTCTGTTTTAGCCCATTACGTACGTGCGATGTTAAAACGCATATACTAAGGAGAGGTTTCCACGCCCTTATAAAGAAGGTTTTATTCAACTGTATTTTTAAACGTCATTGATAGAACAAGTCCAATTAGGTTAATACGTCGATAGGTAAGTTTTCAAGAACGAACGTAAGTAACCCGGCGGCCGGGAGGAGGAGGAAGAAGAAAAAGGGAAAGTAAAAGAGTGAAAGTGGAGGAGGCATTAGAGGGGAATAATGGGCACGTGCAGAATCTGTTTGATAAAATGTCTGGCCAGGGAACCATTCACTATTACCCTCTCCCCATCATCATGTGCTGCCCTGGGTGGGTGCCTTCCACGCCACCCTTCATCATGCAAACATTTTCAAACCCATCATCCAAATTCTAAATTCCCCTCACAAATTCAAATTCTCGTACGAGATTCACGTTAGTTGGAGAGAAAAACAAAACATTTCGTATAAGGGTGTGGAAATTTGTCGTAGACACGTTCATGAGGCTGACAACGATACATAATGGGTCAAAACGGACAATATCTAGTAGTGGTGGTCTCGGGCTGTTACATTAAATCTTTCGAACTTCAAAACCATGCATGCATAAGGTAGAAGATTCAAATTCTACCGTAAAACAACACAACAACATAAAATCTCAGCCGTTACACTTTTTCTTAAAACGGAAGGTTCAAATTCTCGTACCTTATTAAAGAAGAATGTAAATATAAGATCCCACCTCGGTTAGAGTGGGGAACAAAATATAAAGGTGTGGAAACATCTCTCTAGTAGACGCGTTTTAAAATTATGAGGCTGATGGTAATATGTAACGGATCAAAACGGACAATATCTACTAGCGATGACCTCAGACTGTTACATTAAATCCTTGAACTTCAATACGACAGACAAAATCTTGACTGTTACTCTTCTCGTACCTTACTAAAGAAGAATTGAAATTGCTCGATCTTGAAACCCGTGCATGCATAAACGATCCATTTTCAAGACAGAAGATTCAAATTCTACCGTAAAACAACGATGACAGGACAAAATCTCGACTATTACACTGAATCTCGAGCTTTGAATATGAAGCTTCTCAACTCTTTTTCTTCCACTACTACAAAATTCTTAGGCGTGACAAGCCTAAGTGGGGTGCATGATCATGATATTTATGATCCCTTTGTTTTGATTTTTTTTTTCTTTTTTAATTAATATTATTATTTCTTTTCAAGCCCCCCACAAGCTTCTTGGTACTGCCACGTCACCATCACTATATCTCTATTTGGAACTTCCCTTTCCCTTTTTTTTTGGATTTTTTTAATATTTTTTAAATTGAAAAGAGAAGAAAAAGAAAAAGAAAAGTCAACCCCACATTCATCACTCTCATTAACCAATTGAATTCGTCCACATCATCATCATCTTCACTCCTTGCAGCAACGTGGCCTATAATAATAATAATAATAATAATAATGATAATAATAATAATAATAATTCAATCTAACTCCTCACTAGGAAAAAAAAACCCCGCCGTTTCGGAACTTTTATCTACCACCGCCGCCGCATTCCCCTGTCTTTTTCCGGCGAGCGGTAAACGTCTGAAACACGACGCTCCCAGCGGCTGGAAACTCATCCGCCATACAACTCCGGCATTTCAACCCAAGCGGCTCCATTGCGCCGGCTACCCTCGCCCATAGTCGATGCGACGCGGTGGTCGCCGTCGTCACCGAAACCGAGACCTTCCCCGGTCGGAAAACCTGCACCGCTCTCCTTAACATCCGTATAAAATCGTCGCCGTCGCCGCCGTCCTCGTCATCCTCATCGTCATAAATGGAACCAACGCACTCAAAACTAGCATAACTATACCCATCCTCCGGCGTAACATGAATCGTGGAATATCGATCGCCGTCGATTCCATTCATCGAGTAACCACAAGGATCGAACGCAAAATCACAGATGAGAGCATTGGGGTTAATTTTATGGATTCCGGCGATCTCCGTCATCTCTTTGCCGGCAGCGTCGCCGGTTTTTCCATCGCCAGGACGGCGGAAGAATTTCCTCGCCTGAGTCCGGTCAAGCTCCGTCATACATATTTCAACGGTGTATAAATCCGACGGCGGGAAATGAACCAGGGGAGTTTGATCGCAGGCGGAGAACACGTGCCAGACATGTGCGGTGATGTTAGAAGGCATAACGGAAGCTTTGCGGTAACAGAGGTGGTTAGGGAGGGAATCTTCTAAGTACACGACTTCTTCGTGGAAGCTTGTGTGGGGGAAAGGCTGTGACAGGGGAAAGATAAAGTTACCGCGGGTGTAACGGCAGGAGGAGATCGTAAGGCCGAGATTAAGCGCGTGGTGAAGCAATGGAGGGATGGATTTGAGTAGCTGTGTGGTGCCGCAGGTTTTGATGATGATTTTGGTTGGGTAAACGAAGAGGCTGGATTCAGACAACACATAGGCGTCGAAGTAGTGGTTGCCGACGGCGGAGACGACGGAGCATTGGACTTCGTGGAGGATTTGTTCTAGAGAATCGAAGGGGAGTTGACGGAGGCCCATGTTGAAGACGGGATCGTCGCCGGAGAAATGAAGCTCCAGGCGCTTTTCGAAGCCTTCGAAACCGGAAACGGCCATTGGGAGAGAGAGAGAGAGAGAGAGAGAGGAATTACAGTAGAGGGTGAGAGAGAGAATGGGAGAGGGTGAAATTTATAGGGTGGCGGAGAGGGAGGGGGAGAGAGAGGAGGAGAGAGAGAGAGAGGTTAAGAGAGCATGCGGATGAGGCAACCAAGAATCATGATTGTGAGCATTATAATGAAGTGAATAAGAGATGATAATGCTACAACATAACAATAAAGTGAAACCAAATCTCTCTCCCTCTCTCTCTCCCTCTCTCTCTCCCTCTCTCTCTCTGCTTAGAGAGGGAAAGACGATGAACAATCAAAACAGTGGAGAGTTTGAATTTACTCTAACATTGCGACAAACGTTGATTAAAATAATAAAAATAAAAATGTGTTCATTACAAAACTAAATTCTAAATGAAATTATAAATTTGTTTCTTATAATTTTTTTGAAGAAAGTTCTAGAATTTGTCTTTATAATTTTAGCTTAGGTTGGTCGTGGGACGCATCAACCTACTAGTAATCGGGGAGAAGATTCAAGGCGTCAACAGAACACTATTGTCTGTTTTACGAACAAAACCCCCTTAGCGCCCTAGGACGGGAGTGGGGGACGACCCTACAGGTAACTGCACCACCGGCTCTACAAAGTCAGAATCAAATCTTTCTATTGGCTTTCCCAATTCCTCCATGAATTAGAACGAAAGGGCTAGAAGCTCTAGCTTCTAACTACTTCCATTGCTTATTATAACAACGGAATTGAACGTGTTATTTTCAAATCAATGGATAGATATAACCTTTTTTCTAACTAAATTTATAATTTAACTATAAAATCGATGTATTATATCATTTAAAATTTTAAAGACATTATCTGTATAAGATCCCAATTAAAGAGGGGAACGAAAACGAAGTATTCTTTATAAGGATATGAACACTATATATATATATATATATATATATATATATATATATATATATTTATTTTGGGAGTACTATAATGCGTAAACCATCCGTTAATGATTGATATTAGATGAAAGTGGAGGGTCTAAACTAAACTAATCACTCAATTAGTTTCTTTAATTAGCATTAAATTTAAATCTCTTGTTAATGAATCATGTTTAGGCAATGAGATGAACTCAATTATATATCTCAACAGAAACATGTTTTTTTTTTTTTTTTTTACATTATAATTATTTAATGTGCAATGTAGTTATGACAATGGTTATATAAGTAATTTGGTTAAAATATAAATATTTAATGTTATAAAGGGTAAAAAATGTGATGATTAATGTGACATTATCATATTTTTTTGAATATGAATGCCCTAAAAATTTGGATCGAGTTTATATATTAAAAATTGTATCACAATTGATGTTTAAAGAACAAACATTGATAGCTTTAGAAACTACAACTTAATTGATGTTTTTATGTCTCAAGACAATCATCAAATCTACCTTTTAGAAGTGAGTTTGTAATAATTCCTACTATTTTATTAAGGAATGTTTATTTTTGTGTTTTAGAACCGGTAACACCCAAGCCCATCACTAGTAGTTGTCTACTTTGGTTCGTTATGTACGTCACTAGTCTCATAGTTTTAAAACGCGTCTGTTAGGGATAATCCACCCCCTTGAGGGCTTAACGTCTTCGCTGGCACACTGCTCGATGTCTGGCTCTTATATTATTTGTAACAGCCCAAGCCCACCACTAGCAGTTGTCTGCTTTGGCTTGTTTCGTACGTCGCCAGTCTCACAGTTTTAAAACATGTCTGTTAGGGAGAGGTTTTCACACCCTTATAAGGAATGTTTTATTCCCCTCTCCAACTGACTTGGGATCTCACAATCTACCCTCTTGAGGGCCTAACGTCCTCACTGGCACACCGCTCGATGTTTGGCTCTTATATTGTTTGTAACAACCCAAGCCCACCATTAGCAGTTGTCTACTTTGGCTCGTTACGTACGTCACCAGTCTCACAGTTTTAAAACACGTCTGTTAAGGGAGAGGTTTTCACACCCTTATAAGGAATGTTTCGTTTCCCTCTTCAACCAACTTGAGATCTCACAATCCACCCCTTGAGAGCCTAACATCCTCGCTAACACATCACTCGATGTTTGGCTCTTATATTATTTGTAACAACCCAAGCCCACCATTAGCAGTTGTCTACTTTGGCTCGTTACGTACGTCACCAGTCTCACAGTTTTAAAACACGTCTGTTAAGGGAGAGGTTTTCACACCCTTATAAGGAATGTTTCGTTTCCCTCTCCAACCAACTTGAGATCTCACAATCCACCCCTTGAGAGCCTAACATCCTCGCTAACACATCGCTCGATGTTTGGCTCTTATATTATTTGTAACAACCCAAGCCCACCACTAGCAGTTGTCTACTTTGGCTCATTATGTACGTCGTCAGTCTCACAGTTTTAAAACGCGTATGTTAAGGAGAGATTTTCACACCCTTATAAGGAATGTTTCGTTCTCCTCTCCAACCGACTTGGGATCTCACAATCCACCCCCTTGAGGGCCTAACATTCTCGCTAACACACCGCTCGATGTCGCTCTTATATTATTTGTAACATCCCAAGTCCACCACTAGCAGTTGACTAATTTGGCTCATTACATATGTCGCCAGTCTCATAGTTTTAAAACCCGTCTGTTAGGGAGAAGTTTTCACACTCTTATACAGAATGTTTCGTTCTTCTCTCTAACCGACTTGGGATCTCACAATCTACCCCTTTGAGGACCTAACGTCCTCACTAACACACTGCTCAATGTCTGACTCGTATATTATTTCTAACAATCCAAGCTCACCACTAATATACATTGTTCTCTTTATACTTTCCCGACAACCCCTCAAATTAATTTCACGAAAGATAGGAATTAAAAGAAAAAAGAAAAAAGAAACAATAAAATAGAGTAGCTAAGAACTTTTAAGATAGATAAGAAGGGACAAGGCGATGAATGAACAGTAAAAATCCATGAAAGGAACCTAAGTTCAGAGGGACAACATATGTTTGTCTATTCCAAACAAAGCAAATAAAAAAAAATAAAAAAACACAAAATAAAACAAACAAGACGTGCCCAAAAACATTATCAAAATGCATGCCCTCTCTCTCTCTCTCTCTATATATATATATATATGTATGTATGTATGTATGTATATAAGACATAACATGAGAAACCCACAAAAAGGGAAACATAAAAACAACATTAATCAATTTAATTAGCATCCAATTAATTAGGTAAAATAATTATTTATGTCTTTGTGATGGGTTAATTAAAGTGGGGGGGGGGGGGGGGGGTTTNGGGGGGGGATTTTTCATTAATTAAGCAATGAGTTTAATGATTCTAAAAGGGTGATTAAATTAGTTGGGGGAACTGTTTAATAAATGGGAGTTAAGAGAGGAGAAGAGAAGAGAACACAGTGTAAATGAGAAGGGAGTAAAATGAGTGTGTTTTTTTTATAAGAGCCTTTTGGAACCAGATTGTGGTCACACTTGGTTTTCGCATTAATTCTTAGCTTTTAATTTAAGACTATATATATATATATCACTATACAAGATTACATCAATTATTGACTTTTTCACTATCATCAAAACAACAAGCTTCTTTTTCCCGAGAGACAAGGGATTTGTGAGATACCATATCAGTTGGAGAGGAGAGTGTGAAAATGAGGGAAAGCCCTTGAAGGGAAGGTCTAAAGAGGACAATATTTACTAGCAGAAGTCCTTAAAGGGAATGTCTAAAGAGGACAATATCTACTAGCAGTGAGCTGTGAAAATGAGAAGAAGCCCTTAAAGCCCTTGAAGCCCTTGAAGGAAATGTCTAAAGAGGATAATATCTACTAGCAGTGAGTTATGAAAATGAGGAGAAGCCCTTGAAGGGAATGTTTATAGAGGACAATGTCAATATCTACTAGCAGTGAGCTTAGACTGTTACAAATGGTATTAGAGTCAAACACGATCTCCATCGATTGGAGAGAGGAACTTAGACTGTTACCAATGGTATTAGAGTTAAACACGACTCTCCACAATGGTATGATATTGTCCACTTTGAGCATAAGCACTCATGGTTTTGTTTTGGGCTTCCCCAAAAGGCCTCACACCAATAGAGAGAGTATTCCTTGGATTATAACCCCACGATCATTCCCTAAATTAGCCGAGGTGAAACTTTCATCATCCAACACAAATTACCCGTCACGTAATTAAAAAAATTATATTAAAATTGAGGTTAATTTTATAGAATAATTTTTGGGAAGGGGGAAGGGGGAATGATGCAAAATGTATGGAGTGATGAATAGGCGAGATGGGGTGTGGCTGGCATCTTCCATTATGACCACAATTCCACCTATTTGAACGGCATGCGCACCCACCAAACTTACCTCCAACCACTTCTATTTCCATCTACCCCCCCTTTTCTTTTTTAATCAAACAATATTATGCTTTTAAATAATTAAATAATATTTTTATATTTTCTTATATTTATCTAAACAATAATCTTATATATATATATATATATATATAACAATAATAATAATATTGTTTTTTTTTTAAAGTAGTCAACCAAAAACCACTTTTGGTTATCAATCTTTTGCTTAAACTCACACCTCTAATAACAAATAATAATAATAATAATGTTTTTTTTTTTTTTTAAATTTGGGTTTTGTTGATGTGGGACCCACAAAGACATCCTTTTAGGCTTTTTGGGAACACAATAAGCCTTTAGCACACACAAAAATCATGGAACTTCCTTCTACAACTCTATGATTGGGTCCCACAAATCGGCCATATGTTGCCCCCCGACAACTACCCATAAAGGTGGGGACCACCGAACCATGAAATCATCCGACGTGTGTCACCAGCTCAACTCAATGGGGCCCACAGATGCCTCTGTTTTGTCTTTTTGTAGTTCGACAAGTCGTCCCCACTTATAGGGGCCACTTGTTTTGTGCGACAATCGTCACAGTGCTTACAAAATTTTAGCTGATAGCCGCCATATATGGATTTGGTTTTTGCACGCCTTAAAACACACTGAATAACACGTGGCTATTTGCTGCCTTTTTTTTAAATAAATAAATTAAAAAAAAAACACTCCGTAATTACTAGTAAGCCCCCCTCCCTCCCCCTGCAGGACTCCCCCATTGTACCATGCGTAGCACATTTGCACTATTGCTATCTTATATTGCCTTGTGGGACCCACACTTTTAATATTTTTCTTACATTTAAAATGTGTATTATAGTCTCTGAAAATTAAAAAAAATTAAATCATTTAGTCACTAAATTTACTAAAATTTCTAAACACGAGGGTTTCACTCGTTGTGGGACTTAACCCAACACCTTACAGCACGAGCTGACAACAGCCATGCACCACCTGTGTCCACGTTCCCGAATGCACCCCTCTCTTTTAGGATTCGTGGCATGTCAAGCCCTAGTAAGGTTCTTCGCTTTGCATCGAATTCAACCACATGCTCCACCGCTTGTGTGAACCCTCGTCGATTCCTTTGAGTTTCATTATTAGACAGGATACTTAACGCGTTAGCTACAGCACTGCACGGGTCGATATGCACAGCGCCTAGTATCCATCGTTTACGGCTAGGACTATTGGAGGATCTAATCTCATTCGCTTCCCTAACTTTCGTCTCTCAGTGTCAGTGTCAGTGTCAACCCAGCAGAGTGTTTTCATCGTTGGTGTTCTTTCCAATTTCTACGCATTTCACCGCTCCACCGGAAACTCCCTCTGCCCCTACCATACTCCAGCTTGATAGTTTCCACCACCTGTTCAGGGTTATTATGTGACTGTCTCATAACTCGAAAGGAACCACGAAGCAATTGTGTGAAAACACGCCCCATTATTTCATTTTCAAAATGCCATTGCTTTTGCAACCAAATCCTTCCTCTTTCTCTCTCATGTTCATATATATATATATATATATATATATATTTATGAGAATCTAACTCAATTACTCCACGCAAAGGTGTATGATTCTGGTGTGTGACTTTTGGAAGGACCCTTATCCCTTGGGCTAAGGAAGGCCATCAACGGCGTGCTCTAATTCCCCCATTCCCTTACTCAATAAGGTTCTCACCATGCCCATTCCTTTTGCCTTCCTTCCTTCCTTTCCTCTTACATCAAATTTTATTTATTTATGGAACTTCACGTTCTGTCTTTTTCTTACAACCAATCATTAAACCTACACTATTTTCCTAATTTTTCTTATTAATATTTTCCTCTCAATCACCTCAAAAACCACCTTCTAACCACCAAAATCCATTTCCCATCCAAATTAAGATAGTGTTTCTTTTTGCTCCTTGTGTATTGTCATTGGCCTCACAGTTTTAAATCGAAGAAATGCTTCATTCTCCTCTCCAACCGATGTGAGATCTCACAATCAACTCTTTTGGGAGACCCAACATCCTCACTGGCACACCGATCAGTGCTTGGTTCTGATACCATTTGTAACAATCAAGCCACTGCCAGTAGATTGTTGGGATATGGAGCATGATCCCTAGATCTGGTAGAGATATATTTAGAAGATATATATGGTAGATATTTGATAAAGATTTGACAGACATATATTTGATAATTATATCTAGTTTAAATCTTTAGAAGCTATATTTAGTAAATGTACTTCCTCCCTTCTTTGTATTCTCTTCCCCCTTCTGTATTCTTTGTTGTACATCTCTGAAGTCATCCATATAAAACCTTTAGCCAATATTCCTCCTTGTATTTTCTTCTTTGTGTTCATCTGGATCGAGTATGTGCATTGTCGAACGATCCTAGCAATTGGTATCAGAGCTAACAACTGGTATCAATCCTAACATAGATTTTGTCCATTTTGTCCCGTTACGTCATCAGCCTCACAGTTTTAAAACACTCTACTATATAAAACTTGCCACATCTCTAACACCTCTTCAATATTTGAATTCGTCTGGAACTCATGACTAAGAACACAATTTACGAGTTCTTATAATTTTAGTACGATATATACTTTATCGTGATACCCTAATTAGGACATTTTTAGTTAATTTATAGAAAAGTTATTCACCGAGGCACCGACTTTCATAATCAAGTCGTTTCTCTAATTATGAAATCTTGCTTCTCGATCTCCCCTTTAAAATTTTTGTCGTTGGTTTTATCCACCTTACCGAACAAAGCTAATGTAGATCCGACATTCTATTGGCTATTAGAATCGAGGATTGAAATTAGAGGAGAATATAGACAAGAATCCTTCCCCATGATGAGGGCAAGGCGATGGTTCAAAATCCTTTCACGTGAATGCTTGGGAGATTAAACCCCAAGGATACGTGGACCAAGCTACTTATACGATGAGGACCATGCTATATTTTAACCTCCCATCATCCATTGTCTAATAGAAAAAAAAATAATAAATTACAAGACTTCTCTCTCATTCATGCTAATTGATTACGTGTTGGACCATTTCGGGCATAGATCTCGACTTATTCAATATATCTGATACCAGATTCTCGAAACTCGACTTTTACACACATATTTACTAGACCCATTACTCGAATCCAAATTCCTATCAAATAATTTCAAGGTAGCAAACATTTTTGAGAATTTCTCTTAGATTCGAACCCATAGCTGATGATAGAACTAGAATAGATATCTTTTGATTCCTATTCATATGAGCCTATATACTTGCTTTTCGATCCATCTCTAATACTAATCTTCCTCCTCAATAGATATTGTCCGATTTATTCGGTTTATCGGGTACCAGGCTCTTGGAACTCGACTTTTATACATGTAACAAGTCGAAGTCTACTGCAATAGATATTGTCTGATTTGGTTCTTACGTATTGTCATCAGTCTCACAATTTTGAAATGCGTCTGTTAAGAGAGGTTTCTACACCTTTATAAGAAATGTTCTGTTCTCTCATCCAACTAATATGGGATCTCACGATACACCTGCCCACCAGCCCACAAAGTTACACAAATCTTAGACCTTCCGACTTCAAATTTCTAAACTCCACAATTATAATGAAGTTGTAAGTTTAGTTGCCCTTTTTGGTTCACAAAAGGTGAAATGTTTTCCCTGATGGCTCACTTGGGCTTCCTGTCCTATAAGCTACTGACATAAAGATGCTGTCATTTGGAGGGGCCCATGTGGTAGGCCCACAAAGGTTAAGAGAGAGAGAGAGAGAGAGAGAGAGAGGAGAATTAATAGTTTCTCCAAGCCCTACTAGGCCCACAATAGCCCTAGAGAGAGAAATCTAGAGAGAATAGGTTCACCCAACCCCATCTTGTGGCAAGAAGCCATTTGGAAAGGTAATATTATAAGGTAGAGAAAGGGAGAGTGAAGGCATGGAATTGTAAGCATGGAGGGCACCATGTTCCCTCTGTTCCAAACCCTCTGTCCTCTACAAAAAAGTTGAATTACTTTATATATATATATATATATATATATTAAAAAAATCCCACCAATATCCCCTAAAACATTCTCTCAACTCGAGTAAACTCGAACCCCAATTTTGATTTTTCTTTCTTTCCTATGAAAATTTACACCTGGAAAAGCGTGGGCGAGCAATAATCGACATCTCGGAACTCTAAATACACCTTTTCTTTTCTCTTTTCCTTGAGGTTCTTAATGTAAGAAATAAGATTCTTTAGAACATTATTAATAATAACACCCTATCTCTCGAGAACTCGAGAGTTAGAAAGTGTGACAAACACCATCACCTCTAAGAGAAGAAAGGTACACGTAACTATTAATAAATCAAATTAAAATAACATATATATATATATATATATATATTTTATAATGAATAAAAAAGAAGTTTAAATATTATTTTTTCCCTCAACTAGACCCACTAAAATACACCAACTGAATCACATTTTAACTAAAATATTTAGGATAGACAAAAGGATAAAAATGATATATATATAAAGTTGAGGGACTATAACATAGAAAGTTCAAAGTTTAGGGACAAAAGTATGATTTAAACTTTATAATATCATATTTTTTAAAGAAACAAAATTCAAAATTTTGGATTAGAAGTTGTTTCAAATTAAAAATCAATAGCCCCTTTTCTTTTTGAAGATTTTTACAATTTTTTTTAATGAAATACGTTTGAATTATGAGTGGCTCTATCTATCTCTCTCTCTCTCTAGGGTGGTCTTAGGTAGGATTTGATAGCGAGGATTTTGAGAGTACCGAGGAGTACCTTGAGAAGACCAGAGGTGATTGTGAGGGGCATCAGATGAGCATCCAGGCAGACAAGTGCAATTAGAGAGTACCAAAAAGTTCCTCTGCATGCACTGATAATGAGATCGGGACGAGCAGGTGCACACTGCTTTTAAATAAAAATAAATATAAATCTATTAACCCCAAATAAATATTCAAAAATATATACAGCACAATGATTTTGATGTTCTTTTGTAATCATTAGCTTATGTGCATGACATGACGCCAATCATACATTTTTTGTTTATACAATTTTAAAGATATTAAAAAACAAATCTTATCTTATATCTTCAAGGAAAAAAAAAAAAAAAAGAAAGACTACGCAAACATCACCTAATAGAATAGCTAATATGAATTATCACCCTATTAATTAACAAAAGAATATCTATGTGAGGATAACAAAACATTTTTTATAAGGATGCAGAAATCTTCGGGAAAACTCGAAAGAAAAAGCTTAAATAAGACAATATCTACTAACGATGGACTTGAGATATTACAAATGGGATCAGAGTCAGACACTAGGTGATGTGCTAGCAAGGAGGCTTTGCTCTAAACGGGGGACACAAGACAGTGTGCTAGCAAGGATGCTGTGCCCTAAAGAGGGTGGATTGAGGGGAAGTCCCGTATCGATTGAAGAAGGGAACGAATGCTAGCAAGGATGTTGGGTCCTGAAAAGGGTGGATTGTGAGATCTTACATCGGTTGAGAAGAAGAATGAAGCATTCTTTTTATCTAGCAAACGAGTTTTAAAAAACCTTAAAAGAAAAGCCTAGAGGGAAAACCCAAATTATAAAATTTGCAAACAAAAGAAGTATAATTTGTTGTAGAATTTTCTAATGCATAGATGCACTTTGGAAGTGTATTCTTAGTGAATGGAGAAGAAAACTATGGCTTAACATGCATGATCCACAGGGAAATAAGGGCAAAGTGGTAATTTTCCCTTCTCGTATAGTAACTTGCAAGTGCATGAAGATAATTTCAAGCACTCACCAATTCGCCATGAATATAATTGCAATTGTCGATGCACGTTTTGAGCCCAACTCCGGCCATGAATTGGGTCGTCTCTTTTTCAAGATCATATTTTCTATAAAAATATATAGACAATAAAAAATAAATAAAAAAACAAATCAGATTACCATAAAATTTAATAACAACGCAAGAAGAGCAGTGTCCCCTAAAATTCATCCTGGTGGTGTAGGTGTATGGTGATAAAACGCCATCTAGAATCTCAAAAGTGAATCCAGGCAGTCTTATACAGGCAAGAGATCTTCTATTTCGAATGCCTAATTTCACGCTCAAGTTTCGATAAGATATAATTTCAACGTTAAAGTACAAACGAGCATTGTGCAACGAAGTGACAAGCACAGTCATTTTGCTCACTAGAAGGATTTATCAGCAAAATTGTACTGTTGAGTGGCATGTCGTGTCTTGAATGAAATATAATTAAATAAAAATATACAAGTTCTTTACTAGAGCAGATATGCTAAGATTATCGCAATTGTATAGTGCAGAGATAACAATCGCAATAGACTGGTAGCCACCAAAAAACACGATATATATGTCTCTTGAAGTTGTGGCATTTACCAGCTATATTTTTTCTGAGGCAACAGACGGGCACTTATCCAAGGTGTTCCACAAAATGTAATCCCCCGAAGTTACCTGTTTATTTAGATAATGAAATGAATAGGTCAATTTTGTTTTTTTAGAAACTTAATAACAGAAACCGACAATATTATAGCTCACAGACCACATGTGCTTTTCATTTCATTATGGGAAATTTTTTCAATATGAATATAGCAGAAGAATGCGCTATGTGATACATGCAAGCTTTTGCATGGAGTTGTAGAACAGAAAAACGTTCTCTCCTATTTGTTTTTTTTTTTTTTTTAATTCGACCGGGGACTGCCAAGCTAATATCTGCCTACATCACCACTTTTGAAGGAGGATCGGAAACCATGAACTAGATCAGAATCATTCTCAACGAGTCCATAAGAAGTGATCCCATTTTTTTCTTTTTCTTTTTTTTTTTGGGTTACCATATGAATTCTGCTACACTTAAAATGTGGCCAACTAGTAAGATTACAAACCTGGGTCGAAAACTCGACTGGAGCTTTAACAGCTGGATAAATGCTGACCTGATCGAGCACAAAAATATAGAGTCAAGGAAGAGAAGCTTTTAGTTCCATATTGCATAAAAGGCAAACAGAAAACAAGCTATCTACGCACAAAAGAGGCGAAAGTATGACAGTGAGTGAAGATTATGGGGTTTATTGGAGGGTGGCAAAATGGAAGTTCAAAAATTAAACTTGAATATGCGTAATGGGAGGAAGAATGAAGATGAAGAAAAAACCAATTTATACGTCAATTAAATCTGCGCTTCCTTTGTAAGTAATCTTATGGTAGTGGAATTAGAATGCCACGAACAAAAATGAACAGAGATTCAACAACGACGTATATGTGTTGTGTGACTATTCAAAGGATGCTGTAACTGTAAAAAAAAAGGGGATGGAATAGACCTGGGCAAGCAAGCTCTAACTACTCAAAGAAACTTCATGACGTCAACCTATATCTAAAACCATACCAATTTTTAATATCTATATGTATGATTGAATGCATGCAATTGACAGTTTGATCCACCCGTGAGTGTCGACAGTACGAGTGGTCTAGCTTACTAAACTAGAATGAGATTTGCAGAGGACAATGAGGAACTCACAGATTTAGGATCCACAGATAATCCTGATAATGATGCCCCTAAAATCTTGAATGATACCTGTCATCAGAATCCAAAAAAAGTAAGTGCTTCAGACAACTTGCTACAAGCCATCTCAAATAGGTACCAGCCAACCAACAATAGTCCTACATATGGTTTTTCTCATCTACGAGATATGCATACAATGCCTTTTGAACAAATGAGATATAACAAAAGAAAAATATTGATGACCATGCAGAACAACTTCCTGTTAGAAGAACTTCCATTAAGTAGGCAAAAGTTCCCAACATGTCATCAGACAAGCACAGATAAGTGGGACATTTCACAAAGCATATCACCTAACCATACGAAGTTAATTATATAAAAATAAGATTTTCTGATGCCTTGATTCTTTACATGAGCAAAAGGCACGAAGAAGATGCAGAAGGTTTCATGCCATGGCATTCAAGCTGTACCCATGGTGGAATTAAATCATGAAAAAATTGCAATGAGGTGGAGAAGATATCTTCAAAACCATGACCTGTTCTTGCATAAATTCAACATTCCATCCATTTTGACTTAGTTGCAATTAAACTCTCGGAAACAACCGTCGGGAGTGAAGGTATAGAAACTATAGGAATAAATCACTGGCCTGGGACAGGATATGTGTTTAACATTCTTAGGTTGCAAAATACTGATAGGAAATATGAAGCCATTCAACTTCACAGGGGAATGTTAGCACGATAACTTTATGACAAGATTTAGTTCAAACTTTAAGCAAAAGAAACGTTGCAACGCTTAATAGTACAGAAGAGGAGTTTACCTTGGCATAATTGTATGCCTGCCAGCAAAATGGTTCCTCTAGTTCAACTGGAGGAAGATCCTTACTCATTTTCTCCATTAAAAATTCCTCTATATTGACCACATTGCTTGCACTTTCAGACTCAACGTCACTATCTACCTCATCTACACTAGCAGATAAAGAACTTGGAGAATGCAATCTTTGGATTTGCCAAGGTGCAAACCTAATTGTCCCGGGAAAAGTTGCCTCAATACTTTTTCCCAAAAGCCCTCGTCCACTCGTTAAAATTTTCCATTCAACTGAATGCTCGGTAGTTGAAACTGTTCCTATTGAAGGAGTTCCATCAAAGGATACAATCCTTCTTCTAGGGAAAGACATAGTCACAGTACAAAATTCCATAGACAGAGGAGCTTTATAACCTTCCATCAAGCCCAACTTGAACAAAAAAGCACCTTTATCCTCAGATACCATGGACAATTGGTAAAATCCTTTAACAGGAGGTCCAGAAGCACATATTGCCTGATAACGCATTAAAACAAAATTACCAACGGGGGGAGAAAACATCACAGCTTGCTTATCTATGCCATGTTCAGGAACTTGGGCACAAGGATGGAATGACAAGCCCTCAATACGAGCCTTATTCAACCCTGCAAGGGGGAATGAGACATCAGGCAACCCTTCTAATTCAGCTCGGCAATTTATTTGACCAGAAACTGATATTTTGTCTGGAATCTCATCCCTGTCATACATAGCTGCATTAATGATCTCATGTATTGTAAGTAACACTCGTTGCTTCCCTTTATACAGATATGGCTTCCATGCTGGTTGTTTAAGATCAGCAGGAGGTGGATCTGATGAAGAATAACCATTTGCTTTGATAGAAAATATATTGGAATAGCTTAGATCCAGGGGTGTTCCTAGCATATAATTAGCAAGCAAGAAAAAAAACCAGTCAGATACATGAACCTCCACCATCAAAGAAATAAATTTTGAAACAGTGAATAGAGTAATACCAAATACCAACCAAAGGGCATTGAACTGCTTAAGAAAGATCTAAGTGCGTCTTTATCCAAAGGCCTTGGGACATCTGAATTAAGAGCTCCTATTGCAGTATTGCTAGAAGGAGTGGCAGATATGCTGGGAGAAGCAACAGGTTTTGCCCTAGCAGATATTCCTGATATTCCTATGCTGCCTGTTAATGAATCCAATAACCCTCCCACAGATGGAGAAGCACTGACGAGGACATCAGGTTCAACCACATCACCAGTGATTACATCACCAATAGCAAGTGCAACCATGAATGCCCTATAGAATGATGATAAAATTGGTAATCTTCAGAGTCTTCAAAATACTAGACATGCTACTCTACTCCTAATAAAAAATAGCACATAACTTACCATACCCTGTGATAGAAGGAAGATCGAGAAGGAGGGAAGATAAAGAACTTTCTGCTCCAATGGCACTTCCACAATCAGATCTTCTACACAAACATGAATATTCTTTTACGTGCCTAGGTTCAACAATCGGCAACACAAGAATGGAATAATGATTCTTTATGTGCAATATTAGTGGCCACATAAAGATACTATCCCCTTCTTCTTTCTTCACATGAAGTCCAATGATATGTCGGGTAATAGGGTCATCAACCCAGGAATCACTTCCCTCAGATGACTGAATAATGCGAATGCCAAACCCACCTGCAGATCCCTCTCTGTACAAACCCATAGGAAAGTTTATATCAATCAAGAGAAGTGAGAATAAGTGGGAAGTACAAGCACCCATCACATTTGAGCATCAAAACTTGAGAGGACCTTTTATGACCACAAATCCTTTTTCTGAATTTAGTAGGAAATAAATAGTATTAACGCATATGCACATAAATCTGTTTCACATTCAGCCATTGTCAAAAGAAACAACAGAGTACTTTGTGAAACCAAACACTAAGAGATGTCAATATGATGACAAAGACTTGCATTTACTAAATCGTGAAACCAGCAATACCAGCAAATCTACTGCAAGTGATAGATTGATATTACACCGAGTGACGACAAAGACTTGTGACTTGTGAGAATAAGATCACACCACAGGCTTAGTGATGTTAAAGACTCGTATAGTATATAATGAAACCGGCAACACCACCATATCTAGTGATCTAGTGTAAGTAATAGATTGATATTATATTACGTGATGGCAGAGACTAGTGAGAACAATATCACACCACACACGTAGTAATGACAACGGCTTTTAATTACTATAACCTGAAACCAGTAACACCAGCAAATCTACTGTGTAACTGATAGATTGACAAAACATTTAGTGATGATACAGTTTGCGAGAACAAGATCACGCCACACAATTAATGATGACAAAGACTTGTACTTACTATTTCCTTAAACGCAACACCAGAAAATCTACTGTGAAAGATTGACATTACATTTGGTGTATATCACAAGGACGACACTAGAACTAGTGCATTACAACAGTACTCTAACGAGTTTTGGAACAATTAGAAGTTACAAAGAACGGAAGCTATAACAATCTCAACTAACCTGTTCTTTCTCTCAACAAATGCAGCAGCTAACTCTGAATCGTTAGGAAGCACTGGAGACACGCTAGAGTTAAGGTCATCTGATATACATCTATCATTCTCGGTCTTGCATGCTGTTCGCCAGCGCTTCTCTACCACTGGAAACCTCCTGTAAATTAAAGCCAAAAGCAAACTGCATTTTCATGATCTCGTGTCGAAAAAGGAGATAGAGAATCAAATCTAGGAGAAATTCGAACATTAGGCTACTGAATTATGAAGAAACCAGCATTGTTGAGTGTACAACTAATTGATAGCCTTGCAAATTTTTATCTCATATTCACTTGTCCTCCGAAATGCCTCGACAAAAATATCCATCATTAACATCAAAATCAGAAGCTAATTACTGGCGAGAAAGTAATTCTATATTTGAAGTACGATTCCTTAGAAAGAAGAAACGAGTATTGGTTATACAAGCAAGCATCGTTAATTCGAAAAGAAATCAAACAGATGAATTCTGAAAATGAAAAGAAAAGAAAAGATCTAGCTAGTCAATTAGCAATCTGCTGAAATTAAACATTAGAAGTGAGGAAAATAACATCCAAACAACATCGATTGATGTTCATACGCTAAAGGATAATCGAGCAAAAGGTAACCTGGAGAAAATAACAGCGTCGAAGTTGCTGAAGATCCAAATGGCTCTGATACTGCAACCATCAGGCATGGCTTCTCAATATCTTAAAACGATGGATGAAGACAGTCGGGGAAGGGAAGACGGTGCGGGGTGTTGATTTTGGAACTGGCGAAGGCGTTGGGTTATTTTTATTATTAAAAAAAAAAAACATTTTTGGAGACTCATATGTACGGGTAAATTAATTCTAAATTATTTTTTTTTGACAAAAATTAATTTAATTCAATCCAATTTTAATTTAATTTAATCCTATATAGTAAATTCTATTAAATTTTAATGCTAAACTAAATTATTACAAGAAACTACATTGTTCCAAAATTAAAATAAAATTAAAGTACTTGAAAAATTAGGAGTAAAAAATGACTTTTAACCATTTTACCATTGTTTTAGAACAAAACAGTAAGTTAGTCTTAGTTGGCCATTAATTACAGTGAAAAACACAGTAATTTTCTCTGAATAATATATGAATAACTTTTAAATTAATACGTTCCATTAAAAACATAAATAGGGACTACAACATAAATAATGAGGAAGATCAAGTCATTTATTACAACATAATACAATTTCAACAAAAGATTCAACTCGAAACTGCTTATGCAACTGAAAAGTGAAACCATCACAGACTCAGATTGATTCACGGGAATAAGATATCGTGTAACGTGACCTTACTGTGACAAACACAACTCGAAAATGCAAACTAGAGGTCGACGCAAAGGTAGGAAATGACCGAGCCTGCACGTCGTTTTGTTCTCTCGCTCACCTTCCATTTCTCGACCAGAATTTTCTTTACGCTTGGGCAGCTGGAAACGACAGTGGCGACGCCAGCTGCGGTGATGCCAGGACAATAGACCATTTGACAGGATTCAAGCATGGTGCATCTCTTCATTAAATGCATTAAACCAGCATCGGTTATCTGGTGACAGTGAGAAAGTACTATGTCCTTAAGCAAAGGGCAGCCTTCCCCTAACTCAGCCATTGCCATATCCCCCAAGTTCTGTCCACAAGTATAAAATATGAACTCGAAATTCAAAACATGTATGTATTAATAGAGATTATGAGTGGGGTATTTTTCGGGCAGATCGACCAACAAACAATATAACCAAACTAGCAGATGGTATAGGGATCGAACAATATACAATGGCTCGATTACTTTAGAACTCAATGACACAATTGTACAACCGGTAAAACAGGTGTAAGGTTGTCGATGCGCTCGTCCACTTCCTACCTAAATTATTCACTATAAGGCGAGCATCTGAGGAATTTTTCTTGCAAGAAAAATGTGAGCATTTGGAGGACAAACTTCTTTTCATACAACCATCTTAATGAAACTAGTGCGTGCAAAAGGAGAGATTAATGTTGTACCCGATTGCATTATTTCGTGAACATCGACTAAAATGTTATTTTTCACTCCTACCTTGAGAGAAAGAGAGGGAGGGACATACCTCGAGAACGCTCACGTCCAAGTAACTCAATTGAGGACAACCTCTAGCAATGGCTACAAGTCCCGCATCACCGATGCGATGGCACCCACTAACATTCAGCTGAAGAAGGGAACAACCCTTGCCAATGGCAATCAGCCCCTCATCACCAACCCTAAAAATTAAAATCATAAGGTTTGAGGAAAAAAGAAAAAACCAACAGAAATGCCTTTTCCTCCCTCTGGGGGGTGGGGGGGGGGGGTNGGGGGGGGGGGGGGGGGGGGATAAGAATGTACCTGTCACAAAATCTGAGGCTCAAATCTGTGAGGAATTTGCAATTCTCGCCAATAGCTACAATTCCTGCATCCCCAATCTAGCTTAAAAGAAAACACTTCATTAACAATTCCTTCCCACGAGAGAGTCAATACAAAGTGCAGAATGAATATAGCCCAACGGATCCAACTTGTTTTACTAAGCGAGGGAAATGCTTTCTCACAAATAATATTCTTAATTAAGACATAAATAGAACATCAATCAGACTAATATGGATATATTTTTCTTAAAATGATGGAGAAGAGAGAGAGAGACCTCATAACATCGACGAATATGGAGTTTCTTCAAATTTCTGCATCCTTTTGCTATGCCACATATCGCTTCATCTCCAATTCTCGAGCAATCTACCAAGTGGAGTGCTTGTAAGAACTTGCAACTTTGACCAATTCCAAGAAGACCAGAGTTAACAATCTTTTGGCAGTACAGCAAAGCCAATTCAGTGAGCTGGCTGAAAAAAGGAAGCAGGGAAGAGAGATTCAATCAATAAAAGTCAGTTAATCATCAGGGGGAAAAATCCTTGTGATTAATCAGAAGTACCCCCTAATGCACGAATCAAACACTTATCATAATAACTCCATACTAGACCCCACAGCAAGGAGGGTAATGAAAATATTGCCGATGATAAATCTAGACAGTACATCCTTTTGAATAATCAAGAAGGATTTTCAAAAGGAGTTGAAAAGAAACAATACTGGCAAGATTTTCCGATGGATTCTAGTCCCAACGATCCAATGTTGTGGCAGCCGTTAACTTCAAGATGTGTTAGTCCTTTACAACCAGCTGCAACTGCATCCAAGCCTATATCGCTCAGGAAATAGCAATCACTTAGAGTGAGATTTTTTAACTTCTTGCAGCCTACTCCAATGGCACGTAGTCCCCTGAATCATAAGAAAAATGTGGGAGGGTAAACAAATTAATAATGCTAAGATCAAGATTCTTCCGGATGCTAGTGCCTCTCAACCATTAATGCACACGTAATTTTGACAAGAATATCAGGCATAATGTTCGGTGCTCAATGAAACCGAGGCTGTATTATCATCCCCATCTTAAATCAAGGGGAGATCCCAGAAGCGTAATTCCTTTGCGTTCAACTAGGCAGCAGCTTGCTCAAAAAAAGCTATATCATCACAAAAAATGAGGTCTCTGTGTTGGGAGAAACAATGAATGTTTAAAATTTTTCTATTTAAAAGAATCTTACTTGTCGGTAAATTCTTGAAAACTGTATAAAGCCAATAATTCCAGTGAAGGACATAAGGAGCCTACAGCTACCAAAGCTTCATCTGTGACATTTGTACACTGTAGCTTCAAGACTTTCAAAAGTGGGCATCCTTGGGCTACAGAAAGCACTCCTTTGTTGTGGATAATTTCCGAATCTAGCGACAAAGACTCCAGATATTTGCAGTGCATACCCACAGCTTCTAATGAGACATCCGTTATTTTGGCACAGGCTGTAATACCAAATGTTTTCAATGATTTCCCACAACCATGTGCTAATTCAACCAAACCAGTATCAGTCAACCCTTCACAAAAACGCAAATTTACATCTTCAAGTTGTTTACAGAATTCCCCAACTGCAGCAACACCTTGGTCCCCAACATAGCAACCCTAGAAAATATCAGAACTGAATAAATACTTTTCAGAAAGAACATTACATGTAGTAACCTTCAGACAAAGAAGCGTGGGTGTAATGCATTGGGGAAACTATGATTATTATAAATAGAACTTAGAAGCATCCTGACATAGGAAGTCTTAAAATAAATTCAGGTTCAGCCAAGCTAGACTTCAGCTAGCAATTCCAGGTGAAGAAAACCCATATCGTTAAAAAATTTCAGTCAAAAGTCTGACACAGAAAAACATTCAGCTAATATGTAAAGCCATTATTCACATAAAAGAACTTGTGACGGCAGTACTTGAATAAGAGACGATCATGTATATGCAGGTTGGGCCATCTGCCTTTTCTAAACCCATTTGGATATCTAAAATTCTAAATGACACCATGTAAGGACGGACATGCCACACTAGGCCATCTTCCTACCTTCTGTCACCAATTGGTTAGGCGTCACCCTTCATGGACACCCACAATTAGAAACCAAGAAGGTAAAAAACAAAAAAGAAAGTGCATGACATGCCTACCACTGGTAATGAGCTTCAAAAAGATAATAACAGAATGCCGTAGATTTGCAACAGTAACAGACCAGGGGCATAATTCTCAATTATATGGGTTTTTTTAATGAAAAAAAGGAGCATGAAATGTATTGTAGCATATCAAAATTAGGAATCTAAACATTAAAAATTCACGTTTCACTGATTTAGGGAATTTTCTTCCTTAAAATAGGAAACTAAACAAAGAATTACCTGTAGATCCAGCGACTTCAAAAACCTACACTTCTCAGCAAGGGATGTTAAACCCTGACTTGAAATGTTAGAGCACCAAATTAAGCTCAGTTTCTCCAGATTTGGAAAACCTACGGAGAGAGCAATTAGCCCAGCATCTGACAGATAAGAAGACTCCAGCGCACCTTCAGCCCCAGTATTATCAGTTGCATGGTGTGAGTTAAATGGCAAGCACATGACTTCATTGCGACGTCTTCTTCCCTGCATAGACATTACCAGTAAAATTCTGACAAGATCTTTGAGATGCTTTGATTCAATTTGAACCTTAAAAACTTTAGTTTCATTAAACTAAATCCTAAACTTGAACGAGAAGTGGAATTAATATCCTCTTCTCAAAATCAAGCTAAAAGATGACCCAAAAATAAATGATATATCATACAAATCTCAACCAACACAATATCCTAAATCCAGACAACTTAGTAGTTACAAGAACATTCAGACCCAGCACGTGGAAACCTTGCCGCAACAAAATCGGCACCTGAGAAATAGAAAATGCCACATCTATCTGTCTATCTAGAAGATAGTAACTCAACAAACAAAGTTAATTTCATTCAAGTTTAGGGTTTGATTAGATGGAATTAATATTTCTCAGTCTTTACTCATACAAATTTAATAGTGAATTTCTCCTCCCTGAATAAGACTTTTTCCTGAGCCCTCAGGTCTAAAAGAACAGTTGACCTAAATCAAATGCGTACAATCGCCTAAGTAACATCAAACCACTCTGCCAATTTCCTTTCTCCTTTTCCCCTTACCCAATTTCCTTTCTCCTTTTCCCCTTACCTAAATTCACACCACTGTTTCCCAACAATACGTTCTGATATAGTCATATTCCAGTTCACTCTCCAGAACACTCGATAAGCGAATCAAATACTCCAATTACACATAATACACGCGTAAAATCAAACCAACACACAAAATTCCATTTCTAAGCACATCAAACTGAAAATTAGCATCATCCACAAACCTAATTGAATTTCAAATAGGCAATCGAAGTGAACATTGATGGCTTACTGAATGAAGGGGGAGAGAAATCGCCAAGCGTTCGTCAATGTGGACATTTCTGATATTGACGAAACGGCGAGCAAGGAGCTGAACAAAGAGCTCAGGACTACCAGTTGCGCCAATTCGTAGAGTGGTTCGGCTGAGTCGCTCGAGTTTGAGCCAACGCTTGCAGACGAGAGAACAAGCATCGCGACTCAGCTTGGAGTCAAGGCACCGGAAGATCTCAATGATCAGCTCATCAGGAAGAATGGTATTGATCCAAGCATGGCCTCGCATTGTGTATGAACTCTCAATCTCTTCGCTGATGAAATTTGACAGCGAAATTCGTTGACATCAGAGATAAAACAGAAATAAACGTCGAGGTAAATCGGAGGAAGGCCTTTATAGTCGGAGGATCGGTGGAGAGGGAAAGGAGTGATTTACCATAATACCCCTTGTCTATGTTGATAACTACCATGCAAGCCAACGTCCACGTGTCTTCGCCTAGTAACTTTCCCTTTCATCCCAGCCCATAGAATTCTCATTGGAAATTCAATTTTTTTATTTCTTTTGAAATATTTGCGAATTTTTTTCTTTATTAAAAAATTATAAAAACAAACCTTCTAATTTTCCCTTTATTAAAAAAATAATCTTATTATTTTAAAAAAAATGGTTTAATATTTATTTTTGTTTACAGCATAAAAGCACGTGGGGATAATGAAATAAAAATAAAAGTAAAAATAAAAATAAAGGACGACGAAAATCGTTATTCGTTAAGTAAACCAATAATACATGAAAATATTGAAAATGGTAATAAACGACGTCGCTTTGATTCTGTCCATGATAGGATCATCCAATTCCTTAAACCAAACAGGCCGATTGTTCTTCCCTCGTCCAGTTCCATCGTTGATTTCGTAAGCATACGCCATACTCGGGAACACTAAAGCAACGTTTTTCTTTTTCGTTGATTTGATTAAAGAAAAGAAAATGTGAATGTTTGGTGAAGATTCCGTCAGAATTTTACCTGAAGGATCGAATACGGAAACAGCAGAGAGGAAGGTTTAGAAAAAGTCTCCGAACAATGGTGCTTCTGCTTTGATTCGTTGTGTTTCTGCAAATTCTGAAGGATTCAGAGAGGATCGTTTGAGAAAAAGTTGAGGAAAACGACGGAAGGATCTTGATCTGTGCTAAAGATCATGTCGTTCTCATTCTTCAAGCCGTCGCGGCCTAGAACCCCGCAGGAGGTGGTCAAATCCATTAAGGAAAGCCTCATGGCCCTGGATACCAAAACCGTCGTCGAAGTTAGAGCTCTCGAGAAGGTTAGTCTCGATTCCTCAAATTCGCTCACTATTTGAGCAATTTTTCTTTCGGAAATTCTAGGTTTAAGAGAATTGTTTGATGGAATTGCTTTGTCTATGAAGTAGAGGTTAATTGAATATACGAATGATCCTTTGCGTCAGGCCATGGAAGAAGTTGAGAAAAACTTTATAACTATGAGATGTATGCTTATTGGAGATGCGGAGGTTGAGCCCATTGCGGAACAAGTTTCACAGCTAACGCAGGAGATATGTAATGAGTGTGTTATCGATCTTCTAATTCACAAGCTGCCTGTTCTTGGATGGGAAGTAAGTTATTTCCTACATTTCTCACAGTTGATCGCCTGGCAAAACGTTTATCTTAATCAATCTTCAGTTTGACAATGTTTTTCAATGTAGGCAAGAAAGGACCTTGTGAATTGTTGGTCCATATTGTTGAAACAAAAGGTTGGCTCCACTTATTGCTGTGTAAACTACATTGAGAACCATTTTGAGCTGCTAGATTTTCTCGTTGTGTGGTAAGTTTAAGAACATCACTTTCTGTGAGTTAGTTCATATCTGTGTCAAGTCATGATATTAATCTGCGGATTAGCGAGGTTGCGAACGAAATCCTTATTTCTTTGACCAATTATACCATTTTGTATAATTTGCCAATATGTGTTCGCCGTTTCCTTTTTGTACAAGTGCAATGCTACCATTTGAACTCTGCTTACGCTTATCCGATGCTTGTTACACGCAGCTACGACAACAAGGAAATTGCCGTAAACTGTGGAAATATGTTGAGGGAATGCATCAAATTCCCAACCCTCGCAAAGTAAGAAGCACGCTCTCTCTCTTTTTGCTTTCACAATGGTCGTCGAGATTTCGGCAATGTGCTAAAGTTGATGCTAATTCAGAATGTATGAATGGCAATACTAAAATGCAGTGAAGCTCCATGATTGGTCTTTGATGACACTATTTTTTGCTCATATTTTGGGCATGCATCTACATTCTGGGAACCTTATGCTTACATATTTGACAATTTTTCTCCTTCAACTTTTGGCATTAACTCATTTAATAATGCATAACCTAATTCATAGGAGCAGCTCTCCTGTTTGTATTTACGTTGCCCCAGCATTCAAGATTTCTTTTGGATTTTCATGTTTTTTAAATCCATTTTACTGTGAACCTTACTTGGAATATAAAAATAACTCTATTGAACATGTGCCCCCATTTTATAATGAAGTACCTTATGGATTTGAACCGAAGATTACGCATGTGACATCTTTTAGAGAATTAACTGTGTAGTTTTCGAAACATTACAAGTTATTGTTATTGAGGCTCGCATTGGTTGACGGGAAACTCTTATGGAGGTTCATTTCTTCACAGTTTACTTTTGTAGTGATTTCTCAGATACATATTAGAGGCTGCAAGTTTCGAATTGTTCTTCAAGTTTGTGGAGTTACCAATTTTTGACGTCGCATCGGATGCATTTTCTACATTCAAGGTGAGACATAAGTTGCTGGTATTACGTTTTCTTTACACGTAATGCAAAATGCGTTCGATTTGATATCCATAGTGCAAACTTGAAACATGTACATTTCTGGCAGGACCTGCTTACCAAACACGAAAATATAGTTTCCGACTTTTTGAGTGCTCATTATGATGAGGTATGCTGCTTTTCTTTGGATAATTTTTACTTTTAGCCCCTTAATCTCTTTCCTTTGAATGTATTTTCTCATACTTTCATTTATTTCATCTCCATTCTTTTGGAAGTGTATTGAAACCCAATGTTAGTTAAAAGCAAGGAAATCCGAGGACTAGATTTCCAATTTGATCTTTGTAGAGCTGGTTGTAATTAAAATAGCAACAGTTATGATACGGCCTAGAGTCCTGCTTGTCTGGCATCAAAGTATAGAATATATCCCAAATAGCTATTTATATATGATTTTTTAGGACTCCATTTTTGTTCATATCATGAGAGATTATTTTCCAGTTCTTTGACAGATACGAAAAACTCCTGACTTCTTCCAATTATGTAACTAGAAGACAGTCATTGAAGGTTCGTTCTCCCGGGGGCTCTTTTAATCTCCTTTTATATGACTAAATACGTAATTATGGGATATTTTGGTGACAAATGTTTTTTTTTTTTTTTTTTTTTTTTTTTGTTTTGTTTGAGTTTAGCTTCTATCAGAGTTCTTATTGGAATCTCCGAATTCCCAAATAATGAAGCGTTACATTCTAGAAGTTCGGAATTTGAAAGTAATGATGACTCTATTAAAGGTACTGTAATGATTAATTGACCACGTTTCGTGTTTTTCCAATTTGTCCATCAGTTGGTGCTAGTATTATTTGCCATGGATGCTCAACCTTTTTCCATTTTCGTTACTTTTCCGAGCAGGATTCTAGCAAGAACATCCAACTGTCTGCTTTCCACATATTCAAGGTGATGTATTTTGCTCTTATATTGGACTTCCCTTACTCATTACCTTGTTGAAGGATCTATTGCCGTCATGGTTGCCTTTTCTTTGCATCTTGCTGGTTTAGCAACCTGCCGACTGCAGCACCTTTAAAATGGTTCAAAAAGTTCTGTTGTTATGTAGTGGCACCAAACATGGCATGAACTTCAATAGACGTTTGAATTTTGAAATTCTTTGTTAATGTCTGGGATCTCGATGTATCACTCGCCACATTATGTTCATTGGTCCATTCCCACTAGTTTCCAAAAAGGTTGGGAACAAAGCATTTCTTATAGGGGTGTGACAACTTCTCCCTAGTAGACGCGTTTTAAAATCTTGAGGGGAAGCCCGAAAGGAAAAGCGCAAAGAGAACAATATTTGCTAGCGGTGGGCTTGGACTATTACAAATGGTATCAAAGCCAGACATTGAGCAGTATGCCAGCGAAAACGTTGGGCCCCCAAGGAGGGTGGATTGTGAAATCCCACGTCGGCTGAAGAGGGGAACGAAGCATTCCTTATGAGGGTGTGGAAACCTCTCCCCCTAGTAGACACATTTTAAAACCTTGAGGAGAAGTCCGAAAAGAGGACAATATGCTAGCAGTGGGCTTGGGCTGTTACACCTTGCTATAAAAAAATTCTTACTCATGCTATTTGACAACGACGACTCTAGATTTTAAGAGCAAATGGAAATTTTAAAACACGAAGAAGGCAATTGGTTTTGTTGATCAAATGCAAACCTTTGTGACTTATTATATGGGACAGGATATGATAACTATAGTGTGGATCATTTGGTCCTATTATTTTGCAGGTTTTTGTTGCTAACCCTAATAAGCCACGTGAAATCAAGGTTATCGTAGCGAAAAACCACGAAAAGCTTCTGGAATTGCTTCACAATCTTTCTCCTGGGAAAGGTTCTTAGTTTAAGATGGCAGCATTATATTCTCTCTTCTTAATAGCTTGTAGAACTAGAAACATGGCAGGGCTAGTTGAATTCATGGTTGCGTTCGATTTACAGGTGCGGAAGACGAACAGTTCGAAGAAGAAAAGGAGCTGATTATCAAAGAAATAGAGAGAGTTTCACGCTTGCAACATCTTACAGGTTGAAGCCATTGTTGTCCCACGCCGTGCCTTTTTATCCCCCAAAACTATGGCTCCTGTTGAGTGAGTTTGCATTTAAAATGCAGGAGATGTTTGATTATTTGTGAAAGTACAAGTTATTAATGTATAAATAATTCTCTTTAACAGTGTACTGCGAAACATTGTTGCAAATTGAAGGTGTCTGTAATTAGTATTGCGTGGAGGCACTCTTTAGCCCAGAAATTGCCTGGTCATCTCTAAAATATTAATCATTCAACATTCTTCTAAGTCAAATGTTTTTTGTTTTTTTTTTTTCTCTTTTTAACCGCATTTATTTTTGCAAGATCAACACAGGAATTTTCCACGATAATCATGGAGGTTCGAGTTTTCCATAATTTTTTTTTTCCTTCATTTTTTAATATATATATACATATTTGTTTCAAAGATTTTTTAAAGAAATGTTTATATTTTCTAATATAATTTACATTTAAATATGTAAAACATTAGATCCAATAAATAATATTACAACATTATTTCTAAAAATTTAAATTTTAATATTATATATCTTTTACACGTAATACGTGGCTAGGACAAAGACATGACGAAAAATATAATTCGTCTAATGGAAAAAAAAATTGGAGATTGCCCACCCCTTGCTGATGTAGTCGTTGACGTTGCCATTGAGTCATATATTGTGGCCAGGTATTGGAGGATGGACGACCTAGTGGGAACAGGTGGTTCACCTGGACTGGCGAGGTCAGCGTCAACGTATGACTCAACTAATTTAGTATATGCTCGTGTCAAAATTTTGAATAAACAGAAATTTTTAGAGTTGGTATCAAAAGAATACCGATCAACTATTCTTTTGAAGGAATCATTTTGATTGCAAAAACTTGCTAGAAGAGAGCTGAAATTTCAAGGGTAAGAATTCAGAAGAATTGAGCTAAATTATCGTTTTTCCAATTACAGCACACCATCGAACATCACAAGGGCAGTTCTCAATCTTCACGCCAATTAATCATATTTCCCAAGAAAACAAAGCAGCAGCCGAGCAAGACAAAACATATGAAAATGCTTAATTTACAAACAAGGTATATATATAGATATATGTAACACAGTTTAGGTGGACAAATTGAACTAAATTATCAAACTTCATTCAGTCACAATAAAAACTAAAAGCCAACATGAAAATCCTTCAGAGTATTATGTACCTTCCTTTCTTTTTCTTTTTCTACCAACAATTATTTCAACCAGACATATATGAGCGATGGAAGCTTGAATTGAGGTACAGAAAACTTTGTCCACCTAGTTGTCTCCCTGTCTCAGCATCCGCAAAATGGTCAGGAACAAGTTCAGGATATCTAGATACAGAGTGACTGCAGCCCATATGTAATCATCATATGTAAAACGCTTGATCAGATTGTCCGTATCATATATAATGTAACCCGAGAAAATTATCGCACCAATTCCACCGTAAACTGCTGTGGAAGTAGGACCCAGAGGGAAGAATGCCTACGATACGAGACAACATATCATACACTTAAGAGTTATGAAGATAATGTTGTTAATGATTCAATCGATGTTCTGTTAGAACAAATTCCAAGCAAAGGAAGAAGGACAATTGGTTAAGAAAATTATATAAAATAGTTCTGTTTTATAACCATTTAGTTTTTGAAAATTATGTCGTTCGTTTACTGAGGTTTTCATCGTTTTTAAATGAAACATTTGAAAAACAAAAACAAGTTCTTAAGAACTAGTTCTTTAGATTTCAAAACTTTAACATGAACTTTAGAAACCCTTGTAAAAAGTAGCAGAACAAACAAACACGAGTAGTGCTCGTGTTTATAAGCTTAATTTTCGAAGTCTAAAAACTAAACATATGGTTATCAAACGGAACATAAGATTTTAGAGTTCTCTCAACTTTTCCCACTAGATTAAGCTAAGCTAAATTGTAAAATTTCTACCCCTCCATATAAAATTTTCTGGATCCCTCCTGGCATTGACAAGGTGCTAGTAAAAAATATAGAAGTAGAGTCACTAGAACCACTGTTGACTATGAAGTAGTAGTGAAGGGGCAGTAAATGACCTGAATGAAGCTAGTGAGGAGGAGGATCATTAGGGCAGTAAACAAAAACGGTCCAAGATAGCTGAAATCTTTGCCCTTCTTTGAGGCCCAGAATGTGTACCCAGTTAAGGAAGAAACAACAGCTGAGGTCAAAATTAGTGCTTCAAGCACAATCCTCCCTGCAAGCACCATCACAAAATCACAATTAATCATGCTTACTATCTAATCAGCAAGGCTGAACAATTTACTGTACTTATACTAACCATCAGTGTTAGCGCAGCTAACGCCAACCGTGAGGCTTAGTGTAGCCGTAAAAAGTCCGAGGAAGACGAGGTTCAGAGGGTGCTTCTGCCTGTAAATGTACATTGGCCATAATACTGCAAAGATTTGGAGTTATTGAAAGATATTGAACTATGATGCTAACTCAAACGAAAGAATCAACATGAAGTAATAGATAGAATCAGAAAGCTTTTTAGAAATGGTCCACCAGTCAGTGATGAATTCAACAAGATAATTACCCTTATATCAAATAATGGAAATCAATGATGAATCATGATAAATATTTGAACTTATAACTGTTTTTAGCATTTAAGATTTATTTTTATGGAAGACTGTTCAAATCATTTCATAAAAGAAGCAAGAACTCTATAACGGAATCCATTTGATCATCAAATTTTAAGGACCCCTAAACTTGTCATTTGTTGATTTTCACCCTGTGATTTCAACATGATCATCAAATTGAAGCCTAAACTCATAAGCATGTTGCATGTTTGACCCACTACTCAATTTTCATTGATTCACTCACAAATTTAACCCCAAAAAATCCGAAGAATATCCAGAATTAGTGTAGATTAAGATTTCAACGCTGTCCAAGTTTGAGGTTTGAAGTGAAATCGGATGAAATTGAAAGTTTAGGATGAAAATTGATTTTTTTTTTCCGTCATTAACGTTTGATTTGTTGCTCTTGCTTCAAAATGAAGTAAAAGCTAATTCCATCCACAAGTATTCTTCTGAACAAATAAAAGAATCTCAGAGTACATGAACAATTAGGTACATGATTGAAGAAATTTTTTTTGTCGTTGATCTACAGAAAATAAGGACGCCAATTTCATAAGACCGAAAAGGAAAAGCCGTGATTATTCCGATCCACATAATTCATGAAATAAAAAAAACAAATGCACAATAAAATTGATCCGCCAAGAACCATAAAAAGAAAATTCAGAACCGATTAACGAATATAAAACAGCGACAATTGGACTGCGATTCCGAAATGATTGACTTACAGATTAGGGGAAGGAAGCAAAGGAACAGAAGAAGACCAGAATTTCCTCGGAGAAGGTCGTTGATCGGAGAGTATAAAACGGTAACGGAGGAGACAAGGGTGGTGAGAACGATCTGCGCCGCAAGAATTCCGTACACCTTACGGATGAAACCCCATCGGAGCTGATTTTCGCCATAGCTCAAACCTGGATACAAGGTCTCCCCTGATTCTAGGTCTACTTCTCCACCCTTGTTACTCACGCCCGTGTACCCGTACATCTCTTCGTTTTTCGCTCGAAAATTCTCTCGCTGTGTTTTTGGGAGGCCACCACCATCACCAATAAGAATGCCGACTGAGTCATAGTTTTGATCAAGTGACGAGTTTGTGACGCTTGAGCATCACAGCCTTCTTCTGGTCGTTGGATAGAAAGAAAAACTGCGTGTTGCTGTATTGTTCTGACGGTCGAGATCTTCACGCGTGACTTAACGGTGACTTTTCATTTCAATTCTCATCGTTGAGTTTTGAATTTTTTACTAATAAATTATTCCTTTTAAAGAATTTTTTTTTTTATAAATAATTTTCATTTTTCGTTATAATTTCTATTAAAAAAATATAAAACGTTTTAATAAATTCAATAATATTAGGTAAAATAATAACTAAAAAATGTGATTATTTCAAATATTTATGATATTTTGAATATTCGTAACATTTTAAAAATTATTAGAAGTATTTTTAAATTATAAATTAAATCCACACACACGACGACTTTGTCTTTAATTACATTAATAGCAATTAAAAGTCAATTTGATGCCCCATTTCTCTTTCATATTTATTTATTTATTCTTAGTTCATATTTATTTAACAACTTTGTTTTTTTTCACATATTTTTTAACTCAAAATTTAAAAATTGGGAAAATTGAAAAAAGTAGACTTGTATTTTATTTTAAAAATTATGACTAAATTAATAAAAGAAATATATCAATTTGTTTCAATAATATTCTTAAACATTATTAAAAAAAAAATCTAAAAAATATCTTTATGGTTGGTTTCGGAGGGAAACCATTAGTAATTTGTTTCAAAAATACTCCTAAGTTTTATAATATTGTTTCAAAAATACCCTAAAAATTTAATTAATATCCTTCATTTAAAAAACAAAAAAATTCAAAAATACCCTACTAATACTACCTTGTTTGAAAAATATCCATAAATTTTTAAAGAGTAGTGGTACCAATAATGACGATATTTTTTACTTTTTAAAAGTGTTTAAAAGTATTTCATTTTTGGAACAAATTATTAAAAATTTCATGAACAAAAGTATTTTTTTTTTAATTTTAAGAGCATTATTGAGAAAGGTTTAAGAATATTTTTGGGACAAAGATTTTGACAAAAATTAAACTAAGATTTCAAAATATTAACAAACGAGTTTAAATAAAATAAAATAAAGGCCTGAATTGTTGCTTCCACCTAAAAAAAGATTTTGAAACATATTATTTCCCTAGATTAAGACAGAATTTTCCATTGTCTTACCAAATTAATAAAGATCTTCGCTTTCAAAATTTTACAATCAAGGGAGCAGAGGAACAGAACACCCTTCTGAGCTCTCAAACCGTGTATGATTTGAATCCACCAAATCAACTTTCATGCCCATATACCAAAAATCTTTAGAGAACTATGAATCTCTGGTTTTGAAGAGATGGGCATTTATTTCCACCTGCCAAACCAAAAATCAAAGATCACCTCAAAGTTCCATCAATTTAGAGAATGTTTGCCTCGCGATAGTAATAAGACGTTTAAAGTCGACGGCATCAAGTCGGTATAACGTATGTTACAGTAGAGTAGAAATCTAAGTTGGTATAATCGATATTTTAGTTCGTTTGCGTGAGTTTCATGGGAATTTACGAACTCATATACTAACATAAAATCCAACATTTAGACTCAATTTGATGATCATGTTTTAAATAAGGTGAAAAGCTTGCCAAGAACTTGTGGAGGGAAACGAGCAAATTTTTCGAATAGTTATAAAACGGGACCTAAGATAGCGTTAGAGAGACTCACATCGAATTGTTAGATAGCAAAAAGTGGATGAAGGTATCAGATGATGACTTTGTCAAAGAAAACAGAAGCACTGATGACACCAATCAGGCACAACAGGGAGAGAATATTTGCCACTCTGCTTGATGAGTTTGATAAGAAATACAGCTTATGACTGCTGCTATCCCCTCGGAAACCTCTTACAATCATAGCCTGCAGCATAAGTTAATGAATCAAATTTCGTTCGATATATATGAAAACACAACAAAAATTTAAAAAGATGAGCTGAAAGGCATAGAGATACAAATTTAAAAGAACGAAAGGCGATTCTTAGGGTGCTTATTACAGTAGCTCAAGGCATCTCTACATTCAGGTAATCGTTCGGTATGGATTTCTTACAAGAAGACAAATTTAAGGAATCGATCAACTCGTAAATGAGCTAATACCAGTACATTGGAAGCAGATCCATAACATAAACAGATAAATAGAGAATTGAAAGTTTAAAAGCAAGTAACAAAATAAATTCATGTTAAATCAGAATTCTTGCTCTAGATGATCATGATAGCCATTTCTACTCTAGTCTTTTAATAACCGAGGGCATGATGTGGGAGTTCAATTCCTTGCATTATGTTCATGGCCCATTTTTGCTAATTTATAATGAGATTATTATGAACAAAAACCAAATGATTGTCAATCAGGATCTAAATTATTAAGTTTAACTTGGGTATGAACCAAGACCTCATCTAAGAACCTTGGGGCATCTTGATAGCGAAAAAAGAAAAAAAAAAAAAATACTCCTTTCGGTTGGGCTTTGCCCTTCTGTTGTAAATTTCATACATAAATGAAATTAGTTTTCTGTAAAAAGAAAAGAGAAGAGAAAAGAGAAAAGAGAAAAGAGAAGAGAAAAGAGAAAGGATATATATATATAGGGCAAAACCCAACCGAAAAGAGTTCTCCAATGGGTCAAAAGATCGTGTGACCATTCAAAAAAATCATGTCTATGCCTGAAAAACCAAAAATACCTCAAAATGTACTATATAGGGGGTGACTAGTCTGCTTGAGCTAGGCACGGGGGCACCTCTATGTCACCCGCCACGCCCACGCCCCAAGCACAATGCGCCGCACATGGGCATATGCTTGGGGCTTGGGTGTGGCAGTCGGTGGTAAGAGCTAAAAAGGGTGAGCATTTACACCAAGAATCTAAAGAAGTCCCAAGAGAAAATTGATGATTAGAAACATAGCCTTTTGATAACACAGACTGCACACAGTAAATGACGAAATGATCAGTTATATGCAGTGAATAGGTTACCTGAGAAATCTGCTCTGCATGGCTAAAAATATTTTTGAAAATGCGACGGAGATAAGTAAAGAAAACTGCACGGAAAACGAAAACAAGTAAGCATTTCAATGATATAATGATTTTAAAGCAAAGCACTTTGAATGAAATGTGACATAATGGCGTTAAAGTTAACATTGAAGATTATCAGTCTAGGGCATGATAATTTGAATAATGAAATGCTTCAAATCAAGAAGCATTTGCACAATAAAATTTTGGGGAAAAAATATCGCCCCAAAGTTCCTCGGATAAAGCTGTTCTACATTAATATTTCTACGTCTACAAATCATGACAAGAACTTCCCCATGCTACCCAAGTATTCAACTAAGAAGGTTATGCTTTTGATGTATGCATGTTGGCATTGTTACTCGATGCTTACCGTCAACCGACTCCATTGTGGTCAATAGTTCCCAGTTTATCCTGCGGGATACAACCCCTAACGCAACATTTCGAACCTGGCAGAAACATGGCAAGTTTCGTAAATGGCAAAAACATAACAAATGAGCCAATGAATGCCACTAAACAATCAATCTCTTACCTCATCAAACACCAGACTGACAAATCTCAAAGAAAGTAAAAGTGTAAGGGTGATTTCAGCAACTGGAACGCCAAAATACACCAAAGGAAGCATAAACCATCGAATGGCGAATGCAAGTTGCTCGGGGGCTGTGGTTGTGAGGCAGAGACTTGCACTTTGGAAGACCTTCAAGAACAATCAAACCAAACGAACCGATCCTCTCAGGTAACATAAAGCCAATTAATTCAGTTTAGTTGCACTTTCTTTTACCATAAATGAAGTGTTAAAGCAAAATCTAAGGATATTCAACTTACAACAAAAGTTAAACATGCTGATGTACTTGCTATTGACAAGCCCTTCCTCGTAAAAGTTAAAGGGCCAAGTTTTGCTATTAAATAAGAGTAACCTCCCAGAGATGCAGGAAGCTCAGGCAATCCCATCATTCCAGGTGGAGGAGTTCTTGATTGGAGGAGGGATGGCACTCCATCTGCACCCAGCCCCAACATGATGAACAAAATTCCTGAGAGTAGAGAAACTCTTCCCAGTTGATCCTAGAAAGTAAGAGAATCCCTCCACTGTTATCACATTGTTCCATCCAACGGAATGAAATGTAGGCCCTGATTTTCACTGACTGAAAGAATTATATGGATCATATAACGCGTTCGATCGAAATGTACCTTCCATAACTCGGTTGGAAGAGTCCATATGGATAGAAAAGCCAAGAAAATCACTAATCCAAAACGGATTGTGATGTTTGATCTTGCTGGTAAGACAACAAGAGCCAAAAGCCAAATCTGCCAAACAAAACGAGCAATCAACCGAGATTCATAGAACAAACAAAGGTACAGAGGAAGAATAAATTCATTACATATAGCATGATTAGTCAATTCTCAAAGCTTATTATCCAAGATTTTTGCATCGATAAACTACAAAAATGAAATTACCAATTTGATTCGCGAGTCTACAGAGTGAAGAAACGTGACCGGCGACGAGATGAACTGGCTGATGGGGCTGGCGGTTGCACCGGCAATGCCGCGCAAGACTTTATCGGCGGCTAAAGCTCCCTTCGGTAACCATTTCAGCCACTTCTCAGCTCCAGCATCATCACTCTTGGAAGCTCTAACAATAAAAAACGTCTTCCTCACTGGCTTAAGGACGATTTTCCAGCATCCAACTTTGCCTGAATTTAGGGCGGCTGAAAGTGAGGTAAATTTCGGGGCCACTAGGGATTTAGGAACATGAATGGGGGACGGAAGAGGATAGGTGACTGTTCGAAAAGAATTGTACGGAACGTTCATGGAGGACGAGTCAATGAAGAAGAAGAAGAAAGTGAGTTTGGTAATCGGGAGCTTGCGAACTATTCGGTGCCGTCGGATTTTTCCCCGGTATACGGCGGCAATTCGCTCTCCGGCAATTCAGTGGGCTCTCTCGTTCGAACGTAGATAAGACGACAAATCGTCTCACCCAAATTCGTCCACCTGTCGTCTTCCTCTGAGTAAAATTGGACAATCTGATTGAGCCGGCCGGTTCGATTTCAATTTTATTTAATGTATTAAAAATATATTTTTTTTTTATTTTATTTCACTTGAGTGTAGATGACGATTTTTTTTTTTAATTTCTGAACTAAAAAAAATTAAAATAACCAAATTAATTTAGCTAAATTAATAAAAATGCATTAAAAAGATTAACAAATATTCTTTTAATTTTAAAAAATGTTTAAAAAATATCTTGTAATTTTTAAAAGTGTTCCTTAAAAGGGTATTAATAAAAAAAATTAAAATTTAAAATATTTTTTAAACAAAATAGTAATTTCAATCTAAAACTAAAACTAACTGTAAAAATAATTTATAAAAGTTGAAGGATATTTTTTAGGCTAAAAATGGGATACAAATAACTTTTTTTTTTTTAATCTTTTTGGGGTAAAATTTACTCTTTTTTTTTTTTTTTTTTTACAAATTATGTTTCAAAACGGGTCAGGGCTTGTTTTAACTTAAATTTATGTAGATGCAAGACAATAAATACTTATTTTATAGTTACAAAAAATAATAATAAATAAATAAATAAATGGGCCAAAGGCCCACTTTACTCCACCGAAAAGCCCAAACATAAGGTAATTACCGGCCCAATCGACAGTTCGCGGGATGGGCGCACACACGCGTTCACTACTGCTCGTGTCGTCACGCGCACTAAAGTCGGGAAGACGGAGACCGGAACAGTGACAGGTAGACATCGGATGTGGAAAGGCGGCTTCGAAAAACGAAAGCCCAATACACGAGGAAAAGTATATACAAAAAACGCAAGTTAAAAGAGAAGCCACCTTCGATTCTCCGTTTGTATTCGTTTAATCAGACAATATATAATTATTTTCTGATTTCCTCTTCTTCATTGGTGCATTTCATATTATTTTAATCCGTTTTTGTTCAAGGAAATCGAGAATCAGTTCGAGAGAGGCATAGATCGGTTGCTTCGTCTCTGTTTCTCTGAATCTGATGGAACAGCTGATCAACTTCATCATTCGTCCCCCCAGGTAACGTCTGTGACCAGTTTCCAGATTTGTTCTTCTCTTTTTTCTTTGAATTACTAGCTCTAGAGTTGGATTTTGGTGTTTGTTCGTGGCTGCAATGCCGAGAAAGGCTAGGGAGTGATGGATGTTTGGAGCTGAATATTGAGTATTTGGTTTGCTCTGTATCTAAGAAATTTAACTCTTACTTTTAATCTATTTGCTAATCTTAGTACTTGGATCTCTGAAATCTGAATTCTACATGGTTTTCCATTAAGGGAATGGACGTGGCTTGTTGGTTGAGATCTAAATATTTCTTTCTCTTTCGATTTTGTCATCATTCTGTTCCATCTGGTTTATAGCTTACATTATTTCCTTTTTTGGATGTTGCAAGCTTGAATGAGATCTCTGTTACTTAATGACATTGAAACGCGGATCCGTTCGTTTTTGTTCTTTTGGTATTGTGTTTTGTAATTATTGCCTGATCATTGGAAATACTCTACGACAACTGTTATGGGTTCTCTCATTTTCTAGTTTCACTTTTGTTTTATTCATTTCCTTCAATCTAACGTTGGTAACTCTGATGGGCTAATACTTTGCTCAATTTTACTCGCAGAGCTGAATATGACCCTGACAATGATTTACTAGAAGATGAGTTCACAATAAGGGGAAAATTGTATCAAAGGAGGGACCTGGAGGTATGATTTCATATCATAGTTGAAACTCCATCCGATTGAATTTGCTTGGATTTCTCCATTTATTAGATATGTCTACTTTGAACTTGCTAAATTTTACTAAAACTTAAAAAAGTCAGTATGTCACTCATCACAAAATTATAAAGTTAGTATGTACGGATGTTTTGTGACTTCAAATTAATTCACTGTATAGCTTCTCTATGGTCGTCAATAAAAAAGTATAACGGGAGCATGTTAAGATGTGGAGTTTTTGTAGTATTTTAACCGTATGAGACTTCCATTCTGGAAGTCCAGTAGAGGCTTAGCAATAATAATGAGATGTACAGAGGAAGTTTTTATTAGAATTATTTGATGATTTGGAGGTAATTGATCTTTCTCTCTCAATTCTTCGTATACCTAGACCAACCTTGGAAAAATACTGATTTAACTTGTAGAGATAATTTTTGGTGTTTGAGGCTTGGATGGATAGATTCTTCGACTACAAAGCTAGCTAACTTGAGAGGACATCCTCTTACCATTCTCCAATTATCCTAGAAGTCGGCAACTTGGCTTTGGTTTCTATCCCATTCTGGTTCAAGTTCAAAACTATACAGGATTAGTCAAAATCTAAGTTTCAACTAAGATCTGTTGAATTGAAAGTCTTGATTTGTTGTCTAGTTTTCATCCTTTCCACCTCTGGCATCTTGTGCATGTGCTTTGCTTTATTTATCTGACTACAGCTTTCAGATCTTTAATTAATGTAGATAGATACTGACCAAAAGATTACAGTATTTCTTTAATGTGATTGACTGGTTGGTTTGTTTGGATTTTTTTTTTTTATGCGTTTGGAGACTGATGGCACCCACCCCATCTGCCAATCTTGACCTCTACTGCCTTGAATTTTGTAGACTACAGTTCATGGAGAAAAGTTTTCTGTATTGTTAAAACCGTCCTAACATTATGCAGGTTAAAAACAGTCGGGGAGATGTACTTCAGTGTAGTCATTACTTGCCTATTGTTAGTCCTGAAAGAAAGCCACTACCCTGTGTAATTTACTGCCATGGTAACAGGTGAGTTAATCTGAAAATTTATACCTGTCACACATTCACTGAATTGATCCATATTCCATAATGATTGGTACTTCTTTGATTTGCAACAGTGGGTGTCGAGCAGATGCTAGTGAGGCTGCCTTGATATTACTGCCTTCTAACATTACCGTGTTTGCTCTTGATTTTTCTGGTTCTGGACTCTCTGGGGGTGAGCATGTCACTTTGGGGTGGAATGAAGTAAGTGCCTGGGATATCTCCCTCTTTTTTCAAGCTTCTCTGTGCCTTTTTTTTTTTTTTTTTTTTTTAGGGGGGAGGATGAGGGGAGTATTTCTCTAGTTTTCTGGAATGATTCATTTTCTATTAGAAGTTATTCAGAATTCCGCTACAGCGTTCAATCATTCTAAATGGCAGAGAACCATTTTTACAATCACGTGGCATGCAAGAGTTGTTCAGAATCCTACTCTAGTATTTAAACCCTAAACATTTTATAATCTACATGACTTCTATGATCTTTATTACTGACGCTAGAGTAATTTGACACTGGATCTGGGTCGGCCGGTATAAACTTTTTGGATAGTCAATACACCTCTATTCAATTATTTCCTTGTCAGAAATTTGTTTAACAGCGGCTGTATTGATTGCCGCTTATAGTTTTTTTTTTTTTTTTGGCTTTGTGTTTAGGGTACTTGATGCATATTGCCATTTTCGTTCCTCAATATATAATGTTGAACTTATTTAAACTTTTTCAGAAGGATGATCTGAAAGCTGTGGTTGAGTATTTGCGGGCTGATGGAAATGTCTCTTTAATTGGTCTATGGGGCCGTTCTATGGGTGCTGTCGCCAGGTTGCCTTCTACTTCTATCTTCCCACAAGTGCATATGTGGAGTTAGATGAATTATTTTATTTACCCAACTTTCACGTTGATGTTAATTTGACTTCTGTGCTTTGTCTCTGATAGTTAGTTGTTGATTCCATCGTGCTTTTCAAATTTCGTTGGTAATATGTTTTTATATGAAAGGAGAAAAACTCCCATGCAGCCCAAGCCAAGAAAGATAAAAGTCACCTCTTCCAAATCAGCAGCTGAAC